>NC_142359.1:16995129-17146546 GCF_059441175.1 Urocampus carinirostris
CGCTGGTAGAGGTCTCGCAGATCTAACCTGAAGGAAATAGCCATTAGTTTAATCACCAGGCGGACATCGTTCGTTGAGATCATTTTGGAGCCTTAATACACTAGTCAATATTTAATGAGCACTTGTTAACAGGAATTCCCTTTCAGGAAGTGCTCGCGTCAACAGGAATGCATCATCATTTATTGGAGTGGCGCTTAGGGATTTTGGATATCGGGATCTAGAAATGTTTTTACTCTGGTGCAGCTTGAACTTATCTATATTCTAAAGAGCAATTTTCAATTTTTTACAATTATATTTGCCCATAAGGCAGGCATGTCCAAAGTCCACCCCTCGTGCCAGATACGGCCCGTGACCAAATTTTTACAGGTCCTCTGTCATAATATTAATAATATGTGGCTCGCCAGTAATGTTGACCGCATTAAAAATATAATTGCCCAAAAAATAAATAAATCACCAATTCACCAGAGAGTGGCAGTAGGCCTTTGGCCACCGTCCTTATTTCCGACATGGCGACTGTAGATAAAAAAGGAAAGTTGAATGTGAGGGCCGCCGCTTCCAGGACAAGTGGAAATTGGAGTATTTTTTTTACCGAAAACCGAAACAACTGCGCTCCCGGAATTTAAAACAGCAGCGCACAGGTTACTGTTCTTTGTAGCCCGAGTCATGAGAACTTAAAACGTTAGTGTGCGTTAAGCATAAGGAAAGGCCACCAGTAATTCCTCCTTTATTTTGCTCCAGTTTGACTGTTGTTATTATTTCTGTGAGCACGCGTTGGTTTTTGTTACTTTGAGCCGTTTGAGATCGCTGTCTTTGTGACCGCTGTTTTAGTTCAGTTTTGCATTTTTCAAATATATAGACGCGGCACGGTCACATGACCGCACATCTGCAGTGCAGTGATGTATGAGTATTGTAGTTGTTCTATTCAAACGTTTATGGGGACTTAGGATAGTGAATGTTGCTTAAAAAATATATAATTTAACTGCTTTAGTGTTTATTTGGCCCTTGAAATGTAAGTAAACTATGTATATTGTATTGTAGGTTTATAACGTACCTGTCTACCTGAATGACTGTACGGTGATGGTGGATCCAATAAAGGAAATTAAACCTAGAGCAAGAGTTGTAACACTGATTTTGTTTCCTTGTTAGCACTTTTGATGGGAAGCAATTAGAAACAGAACACCGCGAGTCAAATGAAAATTCTACAAAGGTGATCTACGAGGTCGAGAAACTGATTGCCAAGCACTGCAAACCTTTCTCGGAGGGTGAATTTATTTAAGAGTGTGCCATAAAAATGGTCGTGAAAATTCGATCGGCCCTCACACAATTTCAGCTTACCAAATCTGGCCCGCTTTCTGAAAGGTTTGGACACCCCTGCTCTAAGGCCTGTTAGTAATGATGTAGCTCAAGTTTGCATTCAGCTTGCAGAATGTATTTTCTGCTGACAGTCCAAAAAAACCCCTGTCTTCTTCATCAACGTTGCCACAATATTCCAAACTATGCCACAATAACTAAACCTGTTTTCGTCTGAATACGTTTGCGAGGCAATTGTTTGGATAATGGTAATATGTTCCAAGTTACACACTAAAGGAAATAAAACCTGAAACCTATCAGTCTTGCCGTGAGGCTTTTTCATGTAAGCCAGGTGAGTAAATATGACGGTAACATTTTTAATGCCATCCACCCACCCTCCATATGATGAGCATGATGCAAGCCGTTACAGGAATGAAGACCAGCAGCAAGGGCGTTCTTGTCCACCATCTGTAATCCCGACTTCCCATCCGGCCTTCTGAGAATTAAGGACATTTCGTTAGAAAGCAGTCAAGGAAA
This sequence comes from Urocampus carinirostris, assembly GCF_059441175.1. Classification (NCBI taxonomy): domain Eukaryota; kingdom Metazoa; phylum Chordata; class Actinopteri; order Syngnathiformes; family Syngnathidae; genus Urocampus; species Urocampus carinirostris. Next base: position 16,996,957 of record NC_142359.1, read on the forward strand.
TCTGATTAGGGAATGATCAGTTCTCCCAATCAATAAATATTGAACTATTTCATGCGTCATTTTAAATGGTATTCATCGTATGGTAAAAAAACAACTAGTTTTTTTTACAGTTTGGAATATTTACAGTTGTATGATGTTATAAGTATGTAGAGCAACATTTAATACATACTTCTGATCTGTGTTAGGCAAAACTCATGTTTGAATCATGGCAATGACCAAAAGTGTTTGAATATCAAATTAGGGGTTGCTAGTGCCTGCTGTGCTCCCTCCTACTTCTTAGTTTGGTTTGGAGAAAATGTCAGTGGCTTAATCTTCATTTTGCATCCTAAAACACATCTTTATTCAGTGTAATTACTTTTTCAAGAGTTTAAGGAATATTTTTAAAAAGTCAACCTCAAAGTGACTTGAAGACCCGAATTTATGCAGATGAATCTGTCTCCCATTGTCTTAAAATGATTAGATAAACTGTAACAAATACAATCTGATCTCAATGTGACATGATGACTGATTAATTTCACCTGTGCCCGCTCATTTGGCGCCAGCCACTGCTGACTTCCTGATTGGTTCCCCGTCCTACTTAAGCTCAGTCCTTTCACTCGCTTGTTGTCAGTCTGTCAGCGAACCTCTGTTTCTACAAGGCAAGCATTTTGACTCTGACTCCCGTCGGTCCCGCTTTTTCACCCGTTTTCCATCTGTCCGTTCCTGATTTCCCCGTTTGTCTCCGGCTAAGACCTGTTTTTTGACCCTGACCACGTTTTGATCTCCCGTCCCGGCTTACGAGTCGTTTTTAATACCGACCACGTTTTACTCTCCTGTCTCGGCTATCGACCTGTTTTTCCGTCTACGACACTACGATCTCCCGCTCCGGAAGATCCACTTCCGCATTTGAAACACGTTCCAATTCTGTGAGCGGCTTGCTTTCCGCGTCCAGCGAGCACCAGATCTCGGGTGCTGCCTTTCCTCCTTATCTCAATAAACTTGTGGTTAATTAGCATCTGGGTCCTAATTCAGTTCTGGTTGTGACACAGCAGCAGAAAAAAACTTGCTTGGTGTTAGCATATTTATTGGTTAAAAGTATTTTATATTGTCTCCGTGAAAAAAATAAGAAAAATGGTTTGAACACGCAAAATCAAGCACATGGTACAAATATTTGCCCATTTTAAGAAATGTTTTCTCCCTGTATTGGAAAAAAATACTTAGATTAAACAAAATTACCATCTGCTAGATTAGACAATTTTGCTAATTTTAAGTATACATTTTCTTATTTCACTCCAAAAATTAAAAACAAACACCCTAAAAAAAACTGGACTTAAAATCTCCTGCCAAACAGTAAGATCATTCTCTTTTCAGTGTAGACATTAATGACATCAATCACCTGCTTCATTGGCTGTATTAAGGCATGGCGGCGGGTTGCAGGAGAACCTGGTTGTTTCTTGACTTGCAGTGTGGAGGATATTCTCAATGTAGTCAAAATAGAGTTCATTCCTTAAGCTCCCCTCCTGGTAGTGACACTGGAAGACTTGCATTGCCGTTTCCTGTGTGTCATCGTGTTATTACAAACTACGAAGAAGCGGAATTTAAAAAAAAAAAAGGCTGGACTGGCCATCTGGCAAATAAGGCAGATGTGTTGTGGGCTGGGGTATTTAGCAGCCAATCTATTTATTATGTTCCTTAATTTTATGCCAAGAATGTTGCTCGCAGGTTAGAAGGTCCCGAGTCAAGATTCTAGATCAGGATATGGTGTAATAGTAGTCTGAAATTTGTACAGCCCTTTGAGACTTCTTGTGATTAAAGGATATACAAATAAACATGGCTCGACGGGACAGTCCAGTTCTGGGTTAGGAGTTAGGGTCAAACGATGTCTGCTTACCAGTTCCTGGTGGTCAAATGTGAAGCGCAAGCTCTTCAGCATGGCTATGAACACCAGGATATTTTCCTTGTTAGAGGAGATAGTACCAAACATATTGGCCAGATTGCGAAGACTTTGCTCCAAAGGGTATATGTTTAACACCACCCAACACGCACCAGCCTATGAAAAAGTAAAACACATTAAAAAGGTTATCCACTGAGTAGATAATTTTTTGGCACTATTTGTAAAATACATACCACTTGCTTGGGAATGTAATGAACAGGAATCTCATAATTGGAAGGGATGTTGTGCTTCTAAGGGGGGAGGCAACAGTTCAGCGAATAAATCCAAGCAACTCTCACATTTGTGCATGTTCAAAAATATATGTCACCATCTCACCAGTAGCGACAGCTTGCTCACATCATCAGTTATCGGGGTTCCGAATTTCCCAATGCACAGATTCAAACTCGTAAACAGACTCAAAAGGACACAAGTTACCTTGAATATCTGGAAAGAAGACCCGGTTTTAAGAATGATCTAATATCATCGCTCATTTCTAACTGACAAGTCACCTGGAATGATGAGTAATTGAGAAAAATGTATAACAAAGAAAGTCAATATTGTCTCACTTGCAGGCTTAGCACAATCTCATTTGCTTTTGTCAACAAAAGAGAAATAAATGGCAGCTTTTGCTTTCACAAGAGAGGAAACATAATCAAATACCTCTTTTCCCTGTCATATGTTAGGTTTCTGACACACAAACACAATTATCGTCACCATTATCGTCAGTGACAGGAGATGTTAGGAAGCATAAGATTCAGGGTATACAAATACCGATAAATGAGTCCAAAATAAAAGCAAACAAGCAAACTTACTTTCTCCCTCATATGGAGCACAAGTGCTAGGCTGTTTTGATCCGCTGCATGGAAATGCGTCCTTATAATCCAAAGCTGGAGATAACTGCGAGCTAGTGTTTGTGTGTTGGTCCAAGCAGTGAAACTTGAGGATGGGCCAGTCGTTTGCCTGCCTCCTCACAGACTGCCGGGGGCTTTTTGAAAGGCTGGAGAGGCCGCCTACAGGCTGAGTCACTGAGTCACACGTTGACCACGTCTGAGAGTTCTCTCACTGATCAGTCGGCTCATCATCGAAGTGTGGGCGCTCGGCTCCGTGAGACAAGGGGTGTTTTCCTCCCAGATTAGGCCGGGGTTGCCCCCGAGATGAGAGCTGCTCTTTGAATGTAAATGAATGCAGGAAGGAAGAATGCGTGGCTTTGATATTCCACCAGGCTCTTCTTCTTATCGTAAAGCATGCAAAAATATTCTCAGGAGGATAAATCCACATTTGCAGACAACATACACTAGCTTCGCGAAGACATAATATGTAGGCTGCATATAATACACAAATGCAGACACCCCTTACACACACACACACACACACACACACACACACACACACACACACACACACACACACACACACACACTATATATATATATATATATATATATATATATATATATATATATATATATATATATATATATATATATATATATATATATATATATATAAAGGGGGAGGCAACAGTTCACCCTATATATATACATATATATATATATATATATATATATATATATCTCATCTCATCTCATCTCATTAGCCGTACCACTTATCCTCATTAGGGTCGCGGAGGGGCTGGAGCCCATCCCAGCCATCTCCGGGCAGTGGGCAGGGGACACCCTGAACTGTTTGCCAGCCAATCGCAGGGCACACAGGGACAGACAACTCATTCGCTCATTCACACCTAGGGACAATTTGGACCGGCCAATTCACCTGAAATGCATGTTTTTGGAGCGTGGGAGGAAACCGGAGTGCCCGGAGGAAACCCACGCAAGCACGGGGAGAACATACAAACTCCGCACAGGAAGTCTGGAGCTGGATTTGAACCCACAACAGGTCTCCATGACATGAACTGTGCCGCACAAGCGCTAACCACTATATATATATATATATATATATATATATATATATATATTTTATTTTTTTTAAATTAAGCATTTTTGAAGGGGTGTCGCTACTTCGTGTTTCCACATTCGCGGGTTCAGAGCTTAGCAGGTCTAAAAAATAATAATAATGAAATAAAATAATAATAAAAAAAAAAAAGTAAGCATTTTTGAAGGGGCGTCACTACTTCGCGGATTTTCACTTTTCGCGGGTGGTTTTGGTCCCCATTGACCGCGATAACCGAGGGATTACTGTACTTAGTATTTCTGTAGTAGACACACAAAGGAACAAAAGGGGACAAAGCTGGCACCAAAAAAACAAAACATTTTTAGAACTTTATTTACTATTCATCCATCCATCCAACTATTATCTGCACCGCTTATTCACAGTAGGGTCGCGGGGGTGCTGGACCCCATAGCACTCGTTTCCTAATTAGTTTTCCTCCTATTTAAACACGTCATTCTCATTCACTTCTTGTCAGTCCGTCAGCAAACCTCCGCACATGCAAGGCAAGCATTTTTTGACTCTGGTTCCCCGTTCATGTTTCTTGCTCGTCCTTCCCAGGCCTCAAAATCGTCTCCAGTTACCTGAGTCGTTCCGCTCTCCGACCAGGTTCCGTTCTCCCGTCCCGGCTGCCCTACTTGCTTCCGCCCTTCGACCACGTTGCGTTCTCCCGTCCCGGCTGCTCGACTTGCTTCCGCTCTCCGACCACGCTTCGCTCGCGAGGGCTTCCTGCTCCTCCTGCCCAGCGAGCACCGGATTGCTGCTGTTTGTTTACCCGCACCTGACTTCCTCAATTCCTCAATAAAGCATTGTGTGAAACGTTACGCATTTGGGTCTACTGCCTGTTCCGGTCGTGACAGATGCAAAACTGTTTTTGGGCGGCATTTCCCTTATTGGCACATAAGAATAAAAAACTCTATGTAAAACAAAGTCCAGATAGAGACCAAAATCCTGAAATGGGGTACGGGTCGGGGTTTTCCCCCACCGTCCTTTTTACCTAAGGAGTGACCAACCTGATTGCTTGTAAAACTTTTTCTGGCCGGAGAGAGTTAAAAGTCATTTTGAGAAAGCTGCTGTGTCAGCAAAACCAAAAATGCAAAGTATCTCTTTGAGGCAGTTTACACCTCTGGGGTAACCGACCTGACTGCCTGTAAAAGATTTGCTCATACAGTATCAGTATTATCCCGGTGTTTATATTCAATGCTGTTCTGATCGGGTAGAATGGAATGTCTTTCTTGGAAAGAAATGTAGGGTTAGCAAAAACAAAATTGCGATTTTTTTGGTGGGCATTTTTTCACATACAAAGGTACCTCTACTTAAAAATATCTCTACATCCGAAAGTTTTAGGTTATGAAGTACCTGAACCGGAAAATATTGCCTTTAGTTACAAAGGCGCTTCAGGATACAAAGTCAAAAATACAGTACAGTATGCGCTGCTATTAGCTGCTCCCGGAATTTCCCAAACGCAAACAAAATGGCTATCGCATGCGGGCGTATATTGTGGATTTTGCTATTGTATGCTTAATGTTTTTATCAAGCACTTTGAGTGACAATTTTTTGCCTGTAAAGTGCTTTACAAATAAATTTGATTTGAAAATTTGCCCTGCAATCCGGTGCGCATGCATTCTCCCAGCATGCTTTTCGTGTCACCGTCACAATTCAGAGTTCAGAGACAATAAGGAGGAGGACAGAAGCAGGCAGCTATCATTCTATCAGCCTAAATTAAGGAGATTTGAGTAAACTCTAAGAAGTCTCACAATTTGTGGAATCACCCGGAAAAAGTGTCGACAAGTCGGGCTATGGCTACTTCTGCCCTGCGAAATTCTAACGGATTGTCAAAAGCCGGCAAAAGAAGACGTCTTGGGATCAGTTTTTCAAGAAAAGCGAGGCAAAAGGGTAAATCAATATTTTTATTATATACTTTATTCTTTGTTTTTTTTACATTATGAGTCTATTGTTTTTTTTTGCGGTAATCTAATTTTAACATGTATTTGTTTCATGTTCTGAATCTTGTTATTGATTTATTAAAAAAATATCACACCATATTTTTGCAGGGCTTGGAATATATTAGCACATCTACATACAAAATGCGTCCCTACTTACAAAGTTTTCAGGTCACGTAGCTACTCCCAGAAGGAATTAAACTCGTAAGTGACCGTGCCACTGTATAGGTCAACTTTTCTGCAAGACATTGTGTTGAAATTGAATGTTGTTCAGGCCTGGAAGAGGGAATGGTCTTTCTAGAAACACTGCTGAGCCAGAAACAACAAAAAGCTGGGTCCGTTTTTTGGGTCATTTTCACCTCGACATTGCTTGTGAAAGATTGACTGGCCAAACTTGTAATGGGATAGAACAAGAGCATCTATCTGGGAAAGCTGCTGAGTTAGAAAAACTAAATCTGCCAAGTTAACTTTTTGGGGGCAGTTTTTACATTCGAGGTAACCTAACTGACTGCCTGTAAAAGATGTTGTTGATATTCCATGTTGTTCTGGCCTTTCTGTTATGCGAGAGTGGAATGTATTTTCGGGCAAAAACATGCTGAGTCAAGAAAACCAAAAAAGGAGCGTCATCTTTTTTTGAATTTTTCACATCTAGGGTAACCTACCTGTTAAAGACAGGGTGGGCAGACACACAAACAAACATGCAGACAAACACGCTTAAATCCCAGACGAAAACATTCTCACCACCCTCGCCTTGCTTGCGGGTGATAAATATATGCACGGTAGGCCAAGGTTTTGTTGATAGACACGCAGGCAACATTTTGTGACGCATTTGTGTGACAGCGTGTTCTGTTCTTGGCTATGAACAAAGCCGCTCAGGCATCGGTGACACGTCGCATTGATGACAGGCAGCAGCGTCTGAGCTCACATGCTTTTCGTGGCTCTGTCCCCCGTTAAAGCGCGGGCCTCCCAAAAAAAGACGGGGCATCATAGGGGCCGCCACTTTTGCTACGCGCACCTCTGATCCCTCTCTTAAGGCCCTGCAGGCAGCTGGGAGAGATTAGACTAGTCCGTGGCACTGGAGCACAACACCGGCAGAGATCTGGTTTGAAGACGTTTTTAGCGACCATTCTTTACCAACCTAGTAGTACAGTATTTTTTTTTCCCTTTTTTAACATGACTGTTCTTTGATGATCCCACTTTGGCTATGAGTTATTTTGGATACCGCCGAGAGCTGAGCAAGTACGAAGATGTGGACGAGGATGAGCTCCTGGCATCGCTCAGCCCCGAAGAGCTGGCGGAGTTGGAGAAGGAGCTGGTGGACATCGATCCCGACGCCAACGTGCCCATCGGCCTACGACAGAAGGACCAGACCGACAAGACCCCAACGGGGACGTTCAGTCGAGAGGCCCTCATGAAATACTGGGAAGCCGAGACTCAGAAAATCCTGGAAAGTGAAATTGCTGGAGCTAGCCCTAAAACGGTCAGTGGTAAGAAAGAAAAAGTGTACTTTATTAAAAAAAGTGTCTTTTGCCGGGTAAGCCTTCCTACTCTGAATCAGTGATCGGGCCTTTTAGTGTGGAGACAATCTCATCAGATACAATCCAAGTGCTGAGTGGAAAATTCTATTCGAGGACTGTGTAACGTAGACAACTGTCTCTGGATTTTGTCTCACATTCCAATTGCCATTGGTTGAAACTCAGAGTACACGATTGCTGTTCTACATACAGTAGCTAAAATGACAAAAAAGATTTCAACTTATTACCCTAAATGAGAAATCCTAAGCAGATTTAGGCCGGTGTTGAGCATGTCTGCTTCCAGTTCAGAGGTTTGGTTTATGAATTACGTAATTTAGAGTTTGTCCAATCACTTGTTGCTGGGCAGAATCCGCGAGGCTCACTCTTTACAGAAAATATAACCCTTTGGCAAAACATTTTGCTCAATGGAAGCACATTTTTTCTTGTTTAGAGAGACAGTGGTACCTCTTCATACCTCAAACCCCAATATTTTCGGTATGTGATTTTTTTTAAGTTGCTTGCTTTACAAAGAAAAATCCAGTTCATGAGCAATTCCAGAGGCTACCACTCGAGACCGCTCACTGCTTGTGACTGCTTACCATCAGCTTGTCCTGTTTGCACATGCAAACTACTCCAGGCCCCCAAAAAAAGTGCAGTTAATTTTTTGTGTGAAGGTTTATATAAAGGCACTGTAACTTTAATTTTAAGTGTGGAGTAAGTGTCTACGTACTGTATAATCAATGGTCTCCCAATCGCGTACCTGTCACTCTACGCCAATTAATCCCTGATTAATGATTGCAAATTCTCCTTTTTCAGTAAAACAAAACTTTACAAACACTATTACTTACAGCTAGACAGACTATGTAAAATATAGTGACAAACTTAGCAATCTACGATGACCTTGTTGTCTGCTACCAGTGACAAAGACGATTCAGATTAGAGCAGAAAAAAAAAAAACCTTATAAAAAGTGCTATACACTGTCAGGACCAAAACGGAAACAGGACCCAATTGCGTTACGTTTCTCACAAGTTATATTAAAGGAAAGAGGAGGGGCTGTGCTCACGATCCGAGGTTCGCTAAGCGCGGGAAACAAGTCGCTCTAGTTCTCAATTTGTGATCTGAACACGGAAGTGGATCTTCTGTAGAGAGCGATGGCGGTGTCAAGGACGAAAAAACAGGTCGATAGCGGACAGTAGAGCAAAAACGTGGTCGAGGTCAGAAACGGGTCGTAAGCCGGGACGGGAGAGCAGACGTGGTCGGGATCAAAAATGGGTCGTAAGTCGGGACGGGACAGCAGACGTGGTCAGAATCAAAACAGGTCGTAGCTGAGGATTGCAGAAGGACTGATAAAAGGGGACAGATAGGAGTGGGTTTGAATAGGGACAGGGAGCCAATCAGAGTCCGAGGCACTTGGCGCCGAAGGAGCGTTCACAGGTGATTCACAACGGTAATCATGACAATACACACAATTAACAACGCATAAAATACTTATAAAAACATATAAATTGACAGGTATGCGATCCCTGTGACTCCGCTTTGAAAAATACCCCCTTTCTACTGCAGCACACATTCATTAAGGCGCTCATTAAAAACTCACATTATATTTAATAAATATCATATTGCTATTATATCTTGTTACTCTATTATTTTTTAATGTTTAATTACTCTTTGAAAGTATTTTAAGTCATCAGGAAGATGTGTTTTATATTTTGGTTCACTTGTAAGCATGCATATTCGTGATCATTCGCTTGTTCCACGAGCGCGATCCCGGAGAGACTTGTAAGAATAGGTACCACTGTATTTAAAAAAAATCTTCCTTAAAAGATGTTTGTCTAATTCTGCACATAGTAGAAATATTTTCTAATTCAAAAAGACCTGGGTTAGAAAGAAACACGGATGTGAGCAAAACCATCTGTTAGAAAATGTCAGAACCAGAACAGATGGTAGACCCAAACGCGTAACGTTTCACACAAAGCTTTATTGTAGAATCGAGGAAGTCAGGAGCGTGGAAATCAATCACAGTGGTCGGGTGCTCGTTGGGCAGGAGGAGCAAGGAGCTCACAGGATAGGAGGTCGTGATGCGGAAGCATTTGGAGTTGCTGTGACGGGCGATTGGAGCGTGGTCGATGTGCCAAAACGGGTAAAGTAGCCGGAGCAGGAGATCGGATCGTGGCCGGTGTGCCAAAATGGGTCAAGTAGCCGGAGCGGGAGATCGGAGCGTGGTCGCTGGGCAAAAACGGGTCACTAGCCGTAGCCGGAGATCAGAGCGTTGTCAAAGGAAGGGGAATCAGGGAGAGACGAGCAGGATATGGATGAGGACGGGACGGACGGGAGCCAGTGTCAAAGTGATTGCCTTGCGTAAGCGGAGGTTTGCTGACGGACTGACAAGGAGTGACTGGAGTACTGAGTTTAAATAGGAAGGAAATCAATCAGGCAACAAGCAGCAGCTGGTGCCAAACGAGCGGGCACAGGTGAGGGCAATGAGTAATCATGACAGAAAAGACAATTTTTCCTACCTTAAGTACACATTTTTGCAGAATTAGTAAGCAATTTGTTCGTCAAAAAAAGGTATTCAAATTTCAAAGCCATCTCGTCAGTTACGACAACATTTTAAGAAAAATGTTATGTACACAGATTGGTGCATTTAAATATAAATCCTCAAACAAAACATTAAAACAAAGAACAAACAAAAATGGTAGGGCTGCTCAGATAGTCTCTCGGATAACAGGCTTTACGCTCCTTTCTGTTTGGATTTTGTAAAAATAATTATATATATGTTAGCAAATAGTCATGGTGCAAATAAAATTATTCCCGTTTGGTAGAACTTTTTTTTAGGTATAATATGTCCTGTATTAAAATATTTTATGTGAGTATTCTAATAAAATAACGAAAATAATCCCTAAAATGAAAAATGCATATTCTGCTGCGAGGGCCTGCAGGCTTAAAAACATATCAATCATTGTGATGTAATTATATTTTGTCCATGTATACTTAGTAAATAATTCCAAATTGTCTGTCAAATCATAGAAGCCGCCTTCCATAACATCAGTCTTTGAGGAAGATGCTGTTAAGGCAATCGGATTCTGAGTTGCAGTCTGAGAACCTGAAACTATGATAGGCTAGGGGACGGTAATCCACCAAATCGATCGCGCCAACAGCCGATAAACTTGAAGAGGCGTAGCCTTACAAGGAAATATATTGTGTTCATTTAATAGAGAAAGGTCGGACAAGTCCGAAGCGAGCGCGCCTTTTACAACCGGGAAAATGTTTTGTCCGCCACTTTCAGCCTAGAAGAAAGATCTTGAGCCCAAGAGCGACCCAACCCGAATTTCGGGCCGGTCATGCTTAAAATGTCAATCATTACGTTGGGGTCCGCCGAGCTTCTCTCTCGCGGACCTTTTTTTTTCTTCTGTATGTCTTTATTTATACAGTCTTGTTTAACTTAGATTTTGTTACAAAAGACAGGCTTTAGGTGTCACACATCCTCGTGGCCCTGTGCACACACACACACACACACACACACACACACACACACACACACACACACACACACACATTATATATATACATACAAACTAATTTATTTTTATATATCAATCCATCGGTCCACACTAGGGATATAGGGATTGAACCCCCCCCCAAAAAATACTAAAAATTAGCACATCAATTTACCATCTGCGATTTAAAATATATTTTCTTAATTAATATGTTTTTCAAGAAAATAAGGCAAATATCTTAAAACTAGAAAATATGCACTTATAGGAGTAATGTTTTTTTCTAAGCAGAAAATATGCCCTAAAAACAAAAACATTGCAAAAGGCTCCCCAAAAAAATGAGAAGCAAAATGGTGCGGTTTGGTCACTTTGATTCTAAAAGTTTGTAATCTTCCTTGTGTAATCTTCCTTTGTAGCACTTGTTTTCGGTTGCACTACACAGTACAGCAACTTCTAGTGGTCAAATATAACACAGTGTCCCTTTAAGTCAGGATTTTGCCACACTTTTTGACACAAAGAGCCATGAAAGCAAAAAGATTGGATTCTTTCACCTTATTTTATCTTTTAAGATGAAATTCAACAAAACCACCAAATCCATTCTCCAGAAAAAAAGCTAATTCTTCAGCAAATTTTATTTCACTGTCCGTGTCCCATACCAACATACCATACCAACAGATAAAACTCTTAAAATTTGTCTCCCCACTGCAGGTACCTAGGATCATAAAACGTCATTTCGTTGTAAATAATAGTTTCAAAACAAGGTGCGACCAGAGTTCTTTTGTAAAAATGTCACAAAATAATGCAAACCAGAAGGATACTGATGTATTTGGGAGAGAGCGCTATGTTTCTAAAGATCCGCCCACCCTACTGATCACCCAATCTAATTTTTCTTGGTGCTTGGCTGCCGTTTTCGGGTGTTTGCTGTCTGTTCCGTGGGTTTTTATCATAAAGTGTCTCAACAGCAAACATTGATTTTTTTAATGGCCTTCTATATAAAGAATTCTTTAGAGATATACAGCAAAACGGGTTTGTTGGTGTGACAACGCAAGTGTAAACTGTAATTGAAACTTTGCCTTATAATTTGGACCCAAAAAATGGTTAAATGGTTTGCTTTGGCTTCGCATACGCTAAAATTGGAAAGTCACATCAGCATTGTTTGCAGTGTACCTTGCCTTTTGCTCAAAATTACCACGGATGGACTTAAGCTAACGTCACCAAATGTGTGTCTGTCCAGGATGAAGAAGACGAGGGTCTGACAGACAGAAACAGCGAATCAGAGGACGAAAAGGACGACAGTAGTGAGGAAGAGAACAAAAACCGAAAAGAAGATGAAGATGAGGATGAAGAGGAGGAGGAAAGCGAGGAGGAAGAGGAAGCCGTAACAGAAGAGGACGATGAGGAAGAGGAGAACGCTTACGTTGAACCCACAGTTCTTCCGCCACCCCCGCCGCCAATCAGCACTCCGCAGCAGTTAAAGCCGCAAAGGGCGGAGCCTCTTCGACTGACTCCTCCCCCTCCGCCTGCAGACCCCAACGCCAGCGGGAACCCTACCATCGTGGACGAGGCCTTGCAGCGAGCGCTAAGTGATGACCCCGAGCTGATTGAAGTCAACTTGAATAACATCGACGATATCTCGCAGGTACAGAAATATTCAATCTCTCTTAAATGTTTTCACATGAGTTGTTTACGTCACGTGTTTACAGATCATGCGATGATTCAAAAAAGTGATTTCAAAGACTAGCACATATTTCCTACTGCGCCAATAAAAAAATGCCAAGGAGGGCTGAGTTGCATAAAATGTGAGCCCCGTATTTCTAGACAACAGCGACCGTACTTTGGAGAATATTGCCAGATTGCAACACAGACAAAGTTTTTGTGTCGTCGTTGGTTACGGCAATATTGTCCCAAATTGCATTCACTTGTTATCGTTCCCCAAGGTTTAAAGGAAACTTTAGCGACCTGACATTGACGCAGATACAGAAAAAGAAGAGAAGCGTTTTTGATAGATTTTGTTTTTAAAGTGTCGCAAAAAAGTTGTGGGTTGTAGTCCGTAATTTATACAACTGCTAGTGTGAAAGTGAAATTTGTTTTTGAGATATCATATTTACCATCATACTGCAACAAAAGACTTTGTTTGATTTAAGTTATGTTGACTTCTGTGTAGAAAATTACGAAACAAAATACTTGAAATAAAATAAATTGTCTTATTTAGCAGATGGACAATCATTTTACGCATTTGACCAAGGGCTCTCCTTTTTTCGATTTCTTACCATTTCTTAACGTTTTTACTTTCTCTCAGAGACAGTTTCTTTCCAAGGGCCATCACCACCCTAAATTAGAGTGCAAAACTGTCAAAATTAATGATCTGGAGAGTTATTTGGGACATGTTGTCACTGCTAAATGTTGTTAAACTACTCTTATTATTGCACTATTCTTCTTTGCAATATTATTTCAATTTAGGTGAGTCTCTAAGCACTGGAATGTCAATATGATTGCCTATTTATTAAGACAGTCTTTTATTTTTTTTTCTCTTTAAAATCTTTATTCCGTGTTTATCTTGGAGTGCCATGTCTGATCTCATTTCCATGTTGTTATCAATGACAATAAAGACATCATTTCTTTTTCGACATGCAGAAAAACGGCAGTAATTTCTCAAAATGAACCAAATAATCCACCATGCAGCTGGTCAGATCTTCTTTTTTTTAACTGATTTTAAGGATGTGTTGAGGAAATTGCAGGTTCGATAATCGAGAGAAAAGTCTTCTCATATGTGGATAAGGAAAATGGACAGAAGCCAGCTTCGTAGGAGGGAGATACAACTTTATTGATGCGTCAATGAAGGTCTCCGAGAGCTCGGGACATGACAATGTTTTTAAAGCTTCAATTGAGTACAACCCAAAAGGCGGCCCTAGTCCACAGTAACAACAGGAAGATGCTGTCGTATCCTTATTAGCACATGTTGTTCGCCTCAGTTTGCTCAGAGGGACCTTGCATAGCGAGACCTTGCAGGTCCCATGCCCTTTTAGGGAAACTCAACTGTCTTGTCAAGGATCTTCTCGAATGATGTCAACATTCCCTCACTACTGTAAGCAATGTAAGCAAGTCTTTCTACATTTCTAAATGTATGCAACTCTATTCTACAAATGCAAGTCTATTTTCCACAACAGATGAATATACACTCCGAAATCTTTGTCTTTTTCCATGAAAAAGTCATTATTTTATTCATCAAATCTCATGTCATTATTTTATTCATCAAATCATCAGATCTCATGTCTGTGTTCTTTTGTCCGTATGAATCTCTTAATTTTGTTTGCAAGTCTTAAGCTGCTGGTTGAGGACATGTAAGGTCACAAATATGATGCTCAGATACTCTATTGTGATTTTAGGTTCAGAGTTTTGGGGGTGCTGAGAACCCAGAGTTTCTAGCTGTCACTTAACTTACAGTGATATAAGAACATTTTACATTGTTCAGGAATGGCACTTCCCATTGAAGATTACACTTGTTATATACGTGATAACCTGTAGCCTCTGCTATTGTGGAGTATTATAATATTGTGTATTTTATGTATTTTTTTTCTGTAAAAGCCCTTCTGGGGACAGACATTGAGAATTAGCCTAGGCTAAAATGTTATATTATGTGACATGAGTTTATGGAGCATACTTTTCCCTATTCAAATAAACAAAACTTGAAACTTGGTTAGCAGAAACACTATTACTAAGCTTCCCCAGTTTTTACTCACTTACTTCTAACATAGTACACACATGGACATAAAGAGTATAGTTGTTAAAAACATTCACTGTATAACATATTCTCACCGTAATACACCCAAGCCTCCACAGACTCTGCCACTATGATGCAAGTGACACTAACTGAGCGAAAGAGGAGCTGGGAGCGGGGCTAGGAATTTCAAGTGGAGTATTTCCAAAACTTTAGCATTTAAACCTATTATGTGGTGTGGGTGGTTAGGTTGATTTTGGGTTTGCTTGAGCACCTCCTAAACGGGCTAGGCTCGATTAGGACAGTCAGTTTTATAGCTTCTCTGACCGGCTAAACTGTTTTCAGCTGTGCTAACATCATTGCACAAGGGTTTTCTAATCATCCATCTAACGTAATAAGCAAACATAATGTACTATTAGAACACTAGGTGCAGGTTGCGAGAAATAGGCCTTGATACACCTAAGAAGATCCTTCTTTAAAAACAGAAAATTGCAGCTAAAATAGTCATTGAGCATGTTAACCATGCATGGGGTGTATTACAGATTAATTTATGTTTACTTCACTGAAACAATCAGTATTTTTCTTTCAAAACAAGGACATTTTTCAAGCAAGCTCAAACTTTTAAAATGGTAGTGTACAAGAAACAAGAAATATATTGAATGAGAAAAAATGAGCCACATCTTCTTCCAATTGTGTAAGAATTATTTTTTGGCCAGGAGAAAAACTGAAAAAAAGATGAACGTATCTTCCCCAGGAGACCCTAATCCAGTTTGCAGAAGCTCTGAGGTCCAACACGCACGTGCGCGTCTTTAGCCTGGCTAACACCCACGCAGACGACCCAGTGGCAGTGTCCATCGCCAAGATGCTACGAGAGAACTCGTCCATCGTCAGCCTCAATATTGAGTCCAACTATGTGAGCGGAAGAGGTGTCATGGCACTGGTTCAAGCCCTCCCCGGGAACAATACTCTGACCGAGCTCCGATTCCACAATCAGAGGCACATCTGTGGAGGCCAGGTAGGTGTCCAACCCGGCCACTCAAATAAAAGTCCTCTAACATTACAACATGGCTTTATTTACTTTAGGTAGAGATGGAGATGGTTAAGATACTCAGGGAAAATCACACCTTGATCAAGCTTGGCTATCAGTTTAACCTGCCTGGTCCCAGGATGAGCATGACGGGTATCCTCACCAGGAACCAGGACCACCACAGGCAAAAGCGACTGCAGGAACAGAGGCAACAACAACAACAGGGGGCGCCGGAAGGAGCCGCCATCCCACGGACCTTTGTGCTGGTAACACGACAAAAAATGTGCTTGATATAACAAGTGTCTGCCCTCTTCATTCCCACATGTCTTTATATAGATCCCTCAAAGCCTTTTAAGAAAGCTGTTCAATAGTTTGGGATCGCCTGGAAATCTTATCTTTGGAGGAAAAGCACAGTTTTTTTTTTCCCAATAACATAAAACTATTTAGAGAAACATGGTTAACATGGTAAGCTGAAAAAGACAGTTTTAATGCAATATCTGCATAGGTGTATTGGGGCCAATTTCCAGCAACCAGCAATCCAGTGTTCTAATTGTACATTGTGCATTTACTATTTGCGTTATAAGGCTAATGTATGATTGGAAAACCCTTTTGCAATAATGCTAGCAACTTTGAAAGCAGTTTAGCTGATTAGACTGTAAAACTGACCTTCCTTTGAGCTATTCGAGTTTATGGAGCGTCACATTTGTGGGTGTGATTAAACTTTCAGAATGGCCCAAAAAAATGAACTTTCACATGCAGTCTGCAGTCTATTCTGTTTTGAAGAAATGAAGGCTATTTCAAGTGTGAAATTACCAATAAACTGAAGATCTTCTACAAAGGAGTGTACTACTCCTTACAGAGAAAAGCACAAACAGGCTACAGGGAGAGGTCGAAGGGGCTAACTAGCTAGAGACCAAGTACATTAGAGTCTTCAATAGATGTCTTGCAGGTCCTCAATTACCAGCTTGGTTAAATAGTACACACAAACACCAGTTTCGACATCTACAGTGAAGAGGCATCCCCGAGATGCTGGCCTCCGAGGCAGAGCGGCAAAGAAAAAGCCATGTCAAAGATTAGCCGCCAAAAGGAAGAGCTTAAAATGGGCAAAATAACACAGACATTAAACAACCAAATTTAAAAATAAAACTGTGACTTTTTTCATGGAAAACACAATTTTCTAGTTGACCCCAAAGTAGCGAAGGCTCTATCTATATGTTGATGTTGTGAACAAAAATAAAATAAAAATACAAACTAAATTATCTGTTAATGGAACAAAAGTGTATATCCACTATACAGTGAAACCAAAGGACAAGCCCTATTTACAGGCTCAATCATTTGTTTAACAAATAAAAGTACTGTACCTTATTTACATATAACTTTTCTGCTGTCAAATTATAATTTTGAAAATAATCTTTTTGCTATGTTTCTCTGTTTTATCAGGACACTTTCCACTTTTTTTTAACTTCAGATGATATTTTTGTTGCCATCTTGCGGATGTTAATAGAAAAAAACAAAATGTGCAAAAATACTTTTACCTTCCTTTAGCATGTTCGAGAAGTCCATGTTTGTTGGCGATAGAAAGTATCTTCCTCCGCCTCTTGGTACTTTTGTTGATCCAGAGCGTTTAGTGGACATGATGACGTTAAGTTGACATGATGGCTTCTAGATAAACTGGAAATAAAAATAATTGGGCATATATAACATAGGTTCATGAAGCTTTTTAAGGTATGTGAACATGAGAGCCCGAAACATTGTTGTACAGGCAGACACAGGCAGAAACGGGGCGAGACAACTGTTTAGCCAATCAAAATGCAGAACACAATGCACGATGAAAAACCGCAAAGTACCAAAACCCCGAAAAGTGAACCGTGATACAGCAAAATATTACTGTATTTCTGTTTTTAGAGAGGAACACCCTGTGGCTCTCCTCGGTCCTCTCCTTGGTCCTCCCCAAAGGTCTCGCGGAGCACCTTGGCTAAGAAGCAGACACATTTAGCAGCAACACCACCAAAACCTCCGCCCCCACCTCCCCCTCCTCCACCGCCGCCTCCCCCTCCTCTGTCACTTCTGCACTCACACCAGGAGAAAAAGAAGCCCACTCGGACCATAGCGGAAGTGATCAAATCCCACGAGGCCAGTAGCAAGAAAGCCAAGACCAAAGGAAAGAAAGGCAAGAAGGGCAAGGTCAAAAATGAGACCGCCTGCATCCTAAAGGAGCTGAAGAACGCTCTGAGGCCTGTAGCTGTGGATAGGCGGAGCGACGAGAGCAGCAGGCCATCCACGCCGATGAGGTCGGTCCACGACCAGCTGATGGACTCCATTCGGAACAGCAGCATCCGGAACCTGAAGAAGGTGAGTAGTACACCACTGTGAACTTTAGGCATTAACAAAACGGGAAACTCAATTCTGCCTTTGTACAAGCTGCAATGGATTTTTTAATGCTGCTGCTAATGGTGGTTTCTGCGGTAATGGACCAAATTGCATTTGTTTTTTATCGTTCCTCAAGGATTAAAGGAAACTTCAGCAACCTTACATTGACACCAATTACCGTATTTTCCGCACTATAATGCGCACCGGGTTGTAGGGGGCACCCCCAAAAAATAGTTTTTGGTCCTATTTTTTCCATACATAAGGCGCACCGGATTATAAGGGGCTACAATGGGAACGTCGACAAAACAGTCAGATAGTTCAGTCAAACTTATTACCCCTTTAACATTCCGAAAGCTTGCGAAGAAGCAAATACCTGTCTCAGACATGTACGGAAACAGTGTTTGTACAATGTCACCAATCACTCAAATGCATCGTTCCAAATATATTATTCGGAAGGTTAAAGTCTTGGGATTCAAGAAATGCCAAACATTTCTTAGTTTCCATTTTATTTTTTGCTGGCAACTGCGTGGACAGCAATGTAAGAATTTTATTGTGCAGTGAAACGGTGTTCTTTACAGTGCATATGGCTATAAACACTTTGAATTTAATTTAGTTTAAAAATAGACTCATCACAGAAACATCAAGATCATTCTAAAACAAGATACCGGGAAAATATAAAGCCGCATAGCTCAAGTTCTCTTTCAGCCATCACGTTCAATAATGATACGTAACCATGGTCTTCTTACAACCGTGAGTGTAGTAAATCCAGGAGAGTAAAATATTTACAAATACAGAATAGTAAAATATGTTTTCTCTATGCCGAAGTGCAACCCAACGTGTGATTCATATTCATCTTTTTCGGCCAATTGCAGGCTTTGTTTCGCCCCTTTAGCCTATGCGAGCCTGTAAATAATAAAAAGGATCCGCCCCCTTTACCTCCGAATAACTTTAGCCAATAGTGACTGATTCAAATGATGATTGACACACAGGAAATGAAACACCGGTATATAAATCCCAGTATACACCGCAGACTACTTCGCCCTCGGGGGAAAATCTAGTCGGCGGCTGCTTGCCTTAGTTGCAAGACTTTGCGACTTGATATTGATCCATATATAAGGCGCACTGTATTATAAGGTGCATGGTCAGCTTTTGAAAAAATAAAGGCTTTTAGGTGCGCCTTATAGTGCGGAAAATATGGTATATGAAAAAAGATGTGTAGCGTTTTTGATAGACAGGTTCTACTGCTGTTACATTCAGATGTATGAATTAAAGACTTGATTTGTGGATGAAATGTTGATATTATATAATATTGAATTTCTGAAAGTACTGTCAAACCTTCCGTTTTGCTCATTATGTATCATACGAATAATGTTGGCAAAAAATATTGACAAATTTCTTTCGACGTCACTGCTGTGTTTCGTATTTCGAGTGAATGCGTTGTGGGAAAGAGCAGCTCGCCATTTTCCTCATCGCTGCCAGGAAAAAAAAATAGTAAGCTGCAGTGTTTAAAATGTAGCAAAAAAGTAGTGACTTGTAGTCCAGAATTTATGGTATACAGTATACAAGTTTTATACTTAAATTAATTAGTTAATTTAGTTGATTTAATTAGTTCATTTGATTAACTTGAATCAATGTTGAATACATTCGTACGTCTCAGTGTTGAAATCCTCGATTTTGAGAAAAATGTGTTCAAAGGAGTCATAATCACTCGACATTTCCTTCTCATTTTTTTACCCAGCCTTTCTAAGGCTTTTGGGTAAACATGGCAGCAAGATGTTGGATAATTATGTCGGCTTGTGTTACGTTTCTCTCAAGTTTTATTGAAGGAAAGAGGAGGGGCAGCGCCCACGATCTGGTGTTCGCTGGACGCAGGAAACAAGTCGCTCTCGCACTGTGATTGTGATCCGAACACGGAAGTTGATCTTCCATAGCGAGAGTTGGCGGTGTCAGGGACGGAAAATGGAGTCGGTAGTCGGGACTGGGAGAGCAAAGCATGGTCGAGGTCGGAAACGAGTCGTAAGCCAGAACGGGAGAGTAGACGTAGTCGGGGACTAAAAGAGGTCGTAAGCCGGGACTGGAGAGCAGAAACGGGTCGTAGCCGGAGACAGACGGGAGGAAAAACGGGACAGGTGAGAGTCAGGGTCGAAAAAGGCTTGCCGAGTATACACTGAGGTTCGCAGACGGACTGACAACAGGGGACTGACAGGACTGGGTTCAAATAGTGACAGGGAGCCAATCAGAACCCATGGCGGTTGCCGCCAAATGAGTGGGCACAGGTGATTTACATCGGTAATCATGACACATGTTATGTAAAATAAATGCCAGCAACGAAGCATCTAGGACAATGTCATACAAACTAATGCCAGCTGCCGTTAGTCACAAGAAAAGCAATGACAAAGCGAAGCCAGCAGAGCAGCGTCTGCGTCATTTTCAAGCAGACTTGTTCAGAAACATGTCAACAATATCAAGCATTTACAAGCGCTTCACCAAAATTGTAAGCGATATTAAAATTCAAGCATTTTCAAGGATTTCAATCACCCGTACGAACCCTGTAAATTATACTCACTGTCCATTTAGGTTTTGGCACAAAAGGGCCATCAATATTCGTTGAAATACAAGTCGTTAATTGGTTTAAAATGTCGTGTATAGACTAGTGGGAGGTTTTTAGGTTAGCCTATTATAATATCATAACACATAGAACAAATCTTTCACCACAGCTTTACACATTTCCAAATGCATCTCTATAAACAGCCCATGTATTTTATTACCTCGCGACTAGTTACTGTGGAAAAAAGTTGGCTCGGGCCAGGGTCAGGAAATTCTTGCCACTTAATGCTGCTATTCATAGCAAGTGTTCAGTGGAAGTTTGATAAAAGCAGATGTAGCAACCACACAAACATTGTCGGTTGATGGTCATTGCAATGGTTTGATTATTATAACTCAGTTTTTCTAAGTATTATGTTGTAATTTTTTGTATTTTTTGGCCTATTGATCCTGATAGTCTTTTTATATTTTTTTAAATTTAAAGTATTACATGTTTTACCCAGGAGTGCTATGTTAAATCTCAAGGCAATGAAGACAATTCTATTCTGTTTCGTTCCGTTTTGTCCCGTTCAGTTTTGTCCCGTTTTGTTCCGTCCCGTCCTGTCCCATTCTATTCTATTATATTCCATCCTATCCTATCCTGTCCTGTCCTGTCCTGTCCTGTCCTACCCTACCATACCTTACCCTACCCTACCCTACCCTACCCTATCCTATCCTATCTTATTCTATTCTATTCTAGATTCCCTTATACGTTTGCCTGTTTTTGGATTTTACAGGTCGACCTCCCAATGCACCTACAGTAATAAAGAAGAGTACTATGCTATGGAAACTGGCTGGAATACCGAAAAGCAACAGTGTCTCGGAAAATATTGGATGTTTTTTGCATTGCTACACATGAGTTGTTATTTTATTTCTAAGAACCTGAATTTGTTTACTGATAATCCTCCATGTTTTGATTGTCATCTTGTAAATATCATGCGCAAGGTTTATTGAATGATGTGCTTTTTCTTAATACAAATTGTTTCCGTTTGTTTCTTCATTTGTCAAGTTATTATGACGACTCAATTTTTCGGTTACCGTTTTCCCAAAAGCTGCTGTTATCGTCCATCCACCGCTTATCCACGGGCAGAGAGCAGGGGACACCCTGAAATGGTTGCCAGCACACAGAGACAGACAACTCTCTCGTTACCTAGGGACAATTTAGACCGGCCAATTAACCTGACATGTGGGAGGAAACCTGAGTGCTCAGAGGATACCCACTCGAGCACAGGGAGAACATGCAAACTCCACACAGGAAGGTTCGATCTCATGACCTCAGAACTGTGCCGCGGATGCCACGAGCGGCTGCCTTTTCCAGCAGCTGCCCTATTGTTTTATTGTCTGCTCCTATGTTCGGTGTTTTTTCTTCCCGTTTTGACAACTACACTATGGATTACTTCTATCCTATGGGACATGGGTTTTAGCGCACAAAAAAGTGTGTATTCAAGGAATTTCAACTCCTTGCCCTGAAGAATTTTCGTGCTGGCGTGATGAAGGGGCCTATCGTGGAAGAAGAGCTAGCGAAGCGGCTAGCGGCGTTATAAGTCTTCGGTACCATCCGTAATCATGGTAAATGCGAACTCACGACCAAATAAGATCATCGAGTGCTGGTAGAAAACATCTAAGCGCACAGGGAGCGCAGTTGCTGTGTTTTGCGGAAACGTGGCTCACGTTTAGCATTCCGGACGCTAACGTGTACCCACCCGGAGCTACCCGGAGCTATTCGGCTTCAACGCCGCTATACAGAGACAAGAAAGCCGGGGGGAATCTGAGAGGAGGCGGACTTGCTAACACGAGGTGGTGTATCCCTGGATTTTCACAAAGGAAAGATTTCCATCTGCCGCAGGGATGTCGAACTTTTGGACTGGCGTGACGTCATCCGCTCCGCTACAAGCACCCCTAGGGCATCATGTTCATCTGTTAATAAACAACGGGGTAGACTGCTGGAAGTGTGAATTTCCCTACGGGGATGAATAAAGTATCTATCTATCTATCTATCTATCCATCTATCTACCCACTCAGCCGCCGTGCTGCCTCTCTGTTCTCGTAAAGCACACAAATGAATGAAAGTTCTCACGACAGTTCTCATGACTAAAGGCGTTTCAAAAAAAAATTGTTTTTCAGAAAACACACTGATCTAAATTAGAGAACACACTACTCAAATTTATGAGTTTGGCATGGCAAAACAACTGAAGGTTACAACAGTCAGCAATTAGTAAACTGTGTACAGGCTTCTGCAGTGAATGACTTTAGCAGATTTTTGTTTTAATTTTGTTGTTTTTGTGGACTTGGTCTTAAATTTGATTTTAAAAGGGTTTAAAAAAAAGTCTTTAAAACTCTTAAATTTATGGAAAAAGAAAAAGAAAATTGAAAAAATAAGAGAAAAATAAGAAATCTAAAAGAAACAAGAAAGAAAATTGGTGTGATTTTGGTCCATTCTTCTTCCAGCCTCCTTCACAGTTCGGTGATTGTAGTGGGTTTCTTGACCATAACTTTGTCATCAAGGATTTTTCAGAGGCGCGCTATTATAGATCAGGACTCAATTAAATTCTTACCCCGTTATTCTGTGTGACATGGAGCTTTGTCCTGCATGAAGACTGTAGGCTGATTGGGCAATGAACACAAGTAACCATGTGCTGTTAAAGAAGGTTCTGAACACATTTGCATTCACATTTGGAGATGTAGCTGTACAAAAGGCCCAAATCCTGATGCAGAAAACATGCCCCTAACTATGACACTTCCTCCTCCACCTTTCACTGACTTTTTACACACTTTGGGTTTAGTCTTTCTCCAATGTGTCGCCAAATATAATGTTTCCCATCAGATCCAAATCAATTAAATTTGCTTTCCTGACGGAAGTGAACTCCGGATCAACTGTCCTCTTTCCACACAACATGCTAATGAGAAAATCTCAGGCTAGCTTTTTGATTTTTCTTTTGCTAATGAGAGGTTTGATCACTGCAGTGTGGGCCTTCAGTCCAAATGGCGAAACAGATCCTTACCATGTTCATCACTGAACTGGCGAGCAATTCCAGCAGTTGACAGGGTAGGTTAACTGGATTACTTTCAATTACTTTTGGATTACTCCAATACCAAATATGCTAATAAAAGACAATAGAAACTAAATATGAATAAAATTACTAAATTTTGTGCAGGCTTGGGGAGTAACGGAATACATGGAACGGCAAAAATGATGTTGGCAAGCTGTTTGCATTTATTTTCATTTGGTTTCTGTCGCATTTTATGTTAGTTTTGCCGGAGATCAAAGAGATCAAAGCCAGGAGAGAAAGCTTACCACGTGTTGTGAGTCATAATTTTATTCATATTTAGTTTCTTTTGTCTTTTATTAGCATGATTGGTATTGGAGTAATCCAAAAGTAATTGAAAGTAATCCAGTTAAAGTAACCCTACCCAACCCTGCCCAATGACATCCTCCGCAGTGACCTGGCCTCTCTTGCATTTGTCTACCATGGACGACCAGCTTTCTGAGGCGACTTGAATGAGTTTGCAGTTTAGTAAAGTTTCAATATTCTTGAAATGACAGATTTGGAACGATCAACTTGTTTTGCTGATGGGGTCGTAAATGAAATGAAAATGAAATGATTTGCATTTCTATAGCGCTTTTCAAGTCAAGACTTTCCAAAGCGTTTTACAGTGTGCTTCACATTTCCCAATAGTGCCCATGTAAGGCGCTAACCTGCTTTTTGGGGGTAATAGGGGTTCAGTGACTTACCAAAGGACACTTCGACATGTAACACGGACAAGTCAGGATTCGAACTGGGATCCCTTGATCCCAAGACGAGCGCTCTACCTCCTGAGCTACTGCCACCAGTCTCTTTGTTTTTATCTGGACAACCTGTCACCGGAGAACAAAGTCAGTGAAACTGCCAGTTAGTATGCCAGTTAAATAGGGGTTGCCAGATAATCAGAGAAATCAGCACTATGTGCTAGATATATATATATATATATATATATATATATATATATATATATATATATATATATATATATATATATATATATATATATATATATATATATATATATATACACTTGTATCAACCTGATCTTAACACTCACTCAGTATTGATAATATCGGTATTCGGATCTAACTGCCTAACCCTTACCTGTTATCGTAATATATTATTTAGGTGGCAGGAGATTAGAAATAAAAGTTATGCCTAGTGCTTCTCATTATCCATCCATCCATTATCTGCACCGCTTATCCTCAGTAGGGTCGCGGGGGTGCTGGAGCCCGCTTCTCATTTTTTTTCATTTAATACATGCCAAATATAATGTCTTTTTTACTGACTTTGATATATTTTAAACTATTCCCCTTGTAAAATAAGAAAAAGAATCAATAAAATGAGCAATATCTTTTAGAAAAAAAGGACGAAATCCAAATCTTCTTTTTAAGATGTCATTGAAATCTCAAGTATATTCCCCCAAGCAGTGGTGTCAAGCATGTGGCCCGCGTGCCGGATCAGCCACGCAGATATATTGAATCCGACCGCCCATAAGACAACACTGAGAGGAGCGCAAGAGAAAAACAAAGTGCACATTGGAATTTGATGTATGGATTCTTTCTTTCAGTCTTTCTTTCTTTCTGTCTCTCTCTATTTTGCTTCTCTCTTTCTCCTTTTTATCCCTCTCTCTTTTCAAATATTTTTCTTTCTTTATCTTTCTTTGTACCTTTCTCTTTTCCTCTGCCTTTTTTCTTGTCTTTCTGTCTCTCTCTTTCTCTTTGTTTGTCTCTCTCTCTCTTTGTCTCCCCTCTCGCTGTCTGTTTTTTTCTCTCTCTCTTTTTTCTGTCTTTTTCTTTGTTTCTCATTGACTCACTCTGTCTCTCTTTTCATCTCTTGTTTTGTCTCTCTTGTTTTGTCCCTCTTTTTCTTTCTCTTTCTTTCTTATTTTTTCATTTTTTCCCTCTTTGTCCTTCTCTACCTCCATTGGTTCCACCCCCTCTAATCCTCCGTCTTTCTTTTTTCTTGTTCTCTCTCTCTTTCTTTCTCTACCTTTTTGCTGTTTTTCTCTTTCTAGTTTTTTTACTCCTTGTCATTCTCTACGTCCCTCTGTCCCTCTGTCCCTCTCCCTCTAATTCCACATGTCTTTCTCTCTTTCTCCCTTTTTTTCCTGTTTCTCTCATTCTTCCTTTCTTGTTTTTTCACTCTTTGTCGTTCTCTACCTCCCTCTGTCACTCTCTTTCTAATTCCACCGGTCTTTCTTTCTTTCGTTGTTTCTTTCTTACTTTTTTCTCTCTTGCTCCCATATCCCCTCTTTCTCTTGTTCTTTCTTGTTTTTTTCCTCTTTCCCTCTTTACTGTTCTCTCCCTCCTTCCCTCCCATCCTCTAATTCCCCCTGTCTCTCTTCTTTCCTTTCCTTTTTCTATTTGATCTACTCATCCGTGTGAGTCTTTTTTTCTACCATGTGGCCCCCAAGCTAAAATGAGTGTGACACCCCTGCCCCAGGGGTACTAGTAACCCAATTTAAGAATCACTATTTTCGGGGACACTCAATGAAGAGCTACATGAGGACGACTTATATAGCAAGGTCTAAAATACAGCATGCTGCCCTATGTATCTGTTTTTTAAATGTTATTTCCCAATTACTTTTCGAGCAGTCTGGCATATTCTCTTTGATACTTTTCGGACTATTGAAAAAATGCGCACCCTGCCTTCAGCGTGCATGCATTCCACGGCCCAAGTGTTCCTAAGAATAAAACGCGGTCGCAGGAAGTGGAGCATTTTGTCTTTGCAATCCGTCCGAGTGCTAATGAGGGGAACCCTTTCAGTGATGTCTGAAGACTTCCTGCTTGTAAATGTGGTCAGCGATCCTCATGCAAAATTCAGAGATCAGTTTGAGAGTGTGTACTGGATTAAGCCAGTATCACCCCCAGGCAAGAATGCAATGGTTTGTGGAGCATTATCTGTTATGGGATAATACATGGGCGTGACCAGCCCGTCATTGTGGGTGCTCAAGAACCCCCAAATTTAACCAAAGCACCCCTAAATAAGATAGCATTTTGAAAACTCTATTTTCCTCAATAAATGACAGGATAGGCTTAAAAAAAAAAATGCTAGCTATAGAAAAAGTCAACAAAAATATGAACAACACAGCATCAGAAATTCCTCTAGTGCTTTAACACGGTTGAGTCTATTTGATCTCTAGCGCCGTTCTCACTCCACTCTCCACTCCCGCTAGTGTCACTTGCAGCATAGCGGCGGAGTCTGTGGAGGCTCTGGTGTGTTAGGTTCAGAGTATGTAATTAAGGAAGCCCAATAGTGCTATACAGTGGGACCTCGCTACTTCGCGATTCGACGTTTGCGGATTCAGAGCTTCGCGGTCTGTAATGGTATTTTTTTTTTATTGAAGGGGCATCGCTACTTTGCAGATTTTCACTTTTTGCGGGAATCCCCCTCAGCCGACGACCCTAGTCTTTAAAATGGAGGCACTTCCCACACTGGTCCGGACCCGTCCTCGTTTCCTGGTGTGGTGCCCAAATCAGACTCCCGTAGAGAATCCTCCCCCCCTCGCGTGAACGCGCATTCTGCTGCGCTTCCGACAAAAGCGATCGTATTCTATATAAGGGGAGGATTTTGCGCTTCCGACAGGCCGGCCTCCGCGCGGAGCGCCCGACCCGCTCGGCTTCTCGCGGTGTCGTGCGTATCGCGCCCGAAAGTACCCGCGCCGCGGGTTGGGGGCTCACTCGCGAATAATAAGGATAAGCGGTGCAGATAATGAGATGAGATTTTTTTTTTTTTCTTTTTGAAGGGGCGTCGCTACTTCGCAGATTTTCACTTTTTGCGGGTGGTTTTGCTCCCCATTAACCGCGATAACCGAGGTCTTACTGTAGTTCTATTTAAAAGAAGAAATGATTTGAATCAATACAAACAGCCTTGAAACAGGGTGGCACGGAACGGCGGATGAGTGGTTAGCACGTCTGCGGCACAGTTCTGGGGTCATGGGATCAAATCCAGTGACCGGCCTTTCTGTGCGGAGTTTCAAAGTTCTCCTGTGCTTGTGTGGGTTTCCTCCAAGCACTCCAGTTTCTTCTCACATTCCCAAAAACATGCATGTCAGGTTAATTGGTCCGTCCAAGTTGTCCCTAGGTGTGAATGAGCGAGTGAGTGGTCTGTCCCGGTGTGCCCTGCGACTGGCTGCCAACCAGTTCAGGGTGTCCCCTGCCCACTGCCCGAAGACGGCTGGGATGGGCTCCAGCACCCCTCGCGACCCTACTAAGGATAAGTGGTGCAGATAATGGATAGGCCATGAAGCAATCAATAAATTAACAAAAACAGCCTTGGTGCGAACATTCTGTCGATAAAAACTATTAACATAAAAAAGCCTTTAGTAGAATATTTCAATTATAGTGTCATCATAATTGAATTTGACACGTTATGCCCCTTTAAGTGGGCAGCACGGCGGCACAGTGGTTAGCGCGTGTGCGGCACAATTCTAAGGTCTTGGGAACCTCCTGTGTGGGTTCAAATCCAGCTACCGGACTTACTGTGTGGAGTTTGTATGTTCTTCCCGTGCTTGCGTGGGTTTCCTCAGGGCACTCCGGTTTCCTCCCACATTCCAAAGACATGCATTTCAGGTGGATTGGCCAGTCCAAATTGTCCCTAGGTGTGAACGCGCGAGCGAGTTGTCTGTCCCTGTGTGCCCTGCAATTGGCTGGCAACCAGTTCAGGGTGTCCCCTGCCCACTGACCGATGATTGTTGGGATGGGCTCCAGCACCCCCGCGACCCTACTGAGGATAAGCGGTGCAGCTAATGAGATGAGATGAGATGAGATACCCCTTTAAGTGAAATGAAAAAAAAAACATGTTTTTAACCAGCCAGACACTCTGGGTGCTCAGCACCCCCAAAGCTCTGAACCTAAAATCGCCCCAGGGATAATTGATCCTGCTAAACTGAACTTCAAGGTTTTTATCTCTCACTTCTGTTTGCATGCAGATTAATGTGTGTGTGTGTGTGTGTCCTATAATGCGAGCGGAAAGTGACATACCTTGCTCTAATCCCCCTCTGAAGGTCCACAGCTGAGATGTGATACAGGGGCCACTTGCTAAAAATAAAACGGCACATAAAATGGATGATGTTGTGGACACTCTTGAGTAAATAATAGCAGGCTCATACACATGAACAAAAGGCTTTCATACAAAACAATTGTGGGGTTAGCATGGCCTAAAGGTATTCCCAAATTCTAAGATATTCAAAATGTGAGGAGATATTACATGGATTTTGCATTTTATTTATATATATATATATATATATATATATATATATATATATATATGTACAGGGTTGGGTAGGGTTACTTTAACTTGATTACTTTCAATTACTTTTGGATTACTCCAATACCAAATAAGCTAATAAAAGACAAAAGAAACTAAATATGAATAAAATTATGACTCAGAACACGTGGTAAGCGTTCTCTCCTGGCTTTGATCTCTTTGATCTCCGGCAAAACTAACATAAAATGAGACAGAAACAAAATGAAAATAAATCCAAACAGCTTGCCAACATCATTTTTGCCGTTCCATGTATTCCGTTACTCCCCAAGCCTGCACAAAATTTTGTGTCAGTGCTGCCTCGTATGTTGTGTTAATTGGATTCGCCATGATGAAAGTAATTCGTTTCTTCAGTGACGTCACAGCTCTAGAGGAAACGAGCTGTAAAAGTCAATTTTGAGAGTGACGCATGGAATATTTTGCATAATATCTGCATAAATTGCGAAGGAACACAACACATTCTGTGCCCAATTGAGAAATAACTTTAAACTTGAAATGGCCATGTTTCTTCACAGGTTTTCTTGATGCGTCATCAAACCGAAATGAGATATTCTGCACCAGTATTGGGTGTGTTACTTAAAAACAAAAATAAGTTAAAATAACTAATTACTTCATTTAACAAGTAATTCAGGTCTTCTCCAGATTACGGACGACAAAAATAAGTCCGTTACTACCAACATAACCATCTTTTTACAAGTTAGCGCATATACTTGCATAAAGCAGACGCCCTAATATTTTCAATATAGCCACATTCCAAAAGAAATAGAAGAAAATGTGTAAACCAACCTGTGGAAGCAGAGGTTTACACCCTTTTCACATTTCTTGGCTTGTGCAATCTGGAAAAAACTTAGAAGAGACACTCCATATCCATTTTATTTCTGGGCTCCAAATCACTTGAAGATCTCCTTCATTTCTGGGACTGTCCAAGATATTTTCTTTTCAGGCATCGCAAAAATAACTTTACAAATAAAAAGTCCAAGACTCAGCACATTCATTGTTTTCCCCGTTGGTGTGTTGTTCCTGTATCAGTCAGATTTCTTAAAAAAAAAAAGAGGAATCCCGAATAAGGAAGAAGTAAAAAACGCAAAAAAAGAAAACGGGAAGAAAAATCAAAGGGGAATAAAAGCAAAAAAAGGAAATGGAGAACAAGATAGAAAATAGAAAAGAAAAAGCGAAATTGAAGATAAAGACAATCCAAAAAATTTATTTTCTTTTAGATTTGTTTTTCTGTTATTTTTTCCATTTTCTTTTCCTTTTTTCTTAAAGACTTTTTTAAACCCTTTTAAAATCAAATTTAAGACCAAGTCCACAAAAACAACACAATGAAAACAAAAACCCCACAAATATTTCTTGCAGACAATACATTACCAAGCACAGCTTTAAGCCATGGCAAAAGACATTTATCAGACAGCCACTTCTTCATTAAATGTACTTTCTCATGGTCCAAACTAAAAGTCTCTTTCTAAAGTTGCTATGTGTTTTGCGGGAAGACCGAAAACATGACCGACTGAAACCACATCACCATTTTGAGAGCTCCTTTATTGTGGTCAAGAAAAAAAAAATGTTAGTAAATCTTTTTAGTTCAAACAAATATAATATCTTATCAATGTAATCACACTTGTAAGACTCTCAAAAATTGGATTTAAGACATTATAATGCCAATTAAGGACTTATTTTCAATTAATTAATTCAATGCCGTTTGAGACTTTCTAAGGATCCGCGGGATACTAATGCCTCATCGTGTGAATTATTGAATTGGATGCTTTTATTGTCATTATACAAGTATAAATAAATTTGAAATTCACCCCAAGTGCACACATAAATAGGAATAACAAAATATGTACAATAAAAATATAAAATAAGGTGGGGAAATGTATGCAATAAAACCAGTATTGAGCGACTGTTTGCTATATATAAAGTGTCTGAAGAGTAATGGTAGGTGCAAAATAATGATTAATTCCGGTTCAGTTTTTTAGTGCAAACTGGAGTTGAGGTTTTTCCTTGCCCTCATGTAGGTTTTAGATCAGGGGATGGTGTAATAATAGTCTGTGCTTTGCAATAATCTGTGGTCTGTGCAGCCCTTTGAGATGATTTGTGATTAAGGGCTTTACAAATAAACATGACTCGACTTGAGAAGCGTAACAGCTCATGGGAAGCAGCTGAATCTATTTGTCTTGTCTGGTATGGCCCTGTAGCGCCTACTAGAGGGCACCAGGTTAAACACATGAAAGCCAGGATGTGTGTCGTCTCTGATGTTTTTTGCCCTTCCTAGTTATTATGATGGGCCTATAAATAGTTTATCATATTGTAAACAGTAAACACAACATTCAGGGGGTGTAAAACTGGAATGTCTTTATTCCTCAAATTTTACACCAACATTAACCGGATCCCAACAAATATCGACACAGACACTCTGCTTCGAATGGTATATTTTAATGGAGAAAAAGATGGTGGTAAAAACGACTGTATCAACTGACAATCCACTTGATTTTAGTGTCATCTACTAATACAGTAGGTAAAAAAAACGTCATCTGCAATTGGTGGATATAACCGTAGCCTGACAGTGTCACATAACATCACCTGTTAAAAGTACATTTTATTAGAAGTGTCAGTTCAGGTAATCAAGTCTGCATTTTATATCACTGCCGCGTTGAAAGCAAATGTACACGGCGTGATAACCGTGGATTCACCGCTGCAATAACATTCTGCCTCTTTTCCTAGAGGGCACAAGTGACACAATCTACACACCTAAACAAGTCCTGCTGTCATGCAGCGAGTCTCTTCTTTCTGTGCCCCAAAAAAATATATATATATCACAACTCACCATTCGGAGCATCAGAATAAGACAGCTTATCAATCTAGATCATCCAAATCATCTCTTTTGTTTCGGAAAAACCGACTGAATCCTCAGGATAAGAAAATAGAAACCGTGATTGTAGTAGGTATGAAAATATGGTATTCTCTTTCTCTCCCTGCATTTCTGACTACTTTCAACCCCCCAGAAAATCGATGACACGTTATTTTGGAAGAACCAGGACGAGCCTAAGAGTCGCAGGGTGCCGGAAACATGAGCAGGAAATACTCGAAGAGACATTGGACATAAGAGAAACAAAAATAAACAGATATGAGAATGTGTCAGATTGAATGAGGTATTGCACGGATTATTATAAAAAGCATGAAGGCAACAAATAACATACAGAGGACTGATAGAAAAAAAAATTTTTTTGGGTGATCTGAAATTAAAGAGTTCTTTTTTAAGCAAGAAATTAGCTTTTTTTTCCTTGGTGTAATGATCTAAAACTGAGGGAGGGACAAGGGGAGGAGAAACAAAACATTTTTAATCATCCCATTCGTCCTCATCTTCAAAGTCTTCATCCTCTTCGTCGTCGTCATCCTCATCTGGAAAATAAAAGGGACAAGGATGGCTACTAACGAAACAAGGGAAAAAGCACAACAGTGAAAAATCGACCACTACCACGGTGTGGTACGCCCTTTACATGGCCAAATTCAGGCATTTTCCAAGGACTTTTAAAGCCAATTTTTTAAGTTCTCCAGTACTATTAAAAAAAATGCAGTGTAAATTGTGTATTTTGCAAATGCATAAATATATCTGGGATACATATATATGCTATCTTTAATCTTGCGTTTGCTTTTATCAAGACATGATTTTAAGATATTAAGTAAATCGCATATATATTTGTGAATCTGCACAAACCATGTGCCGATATTTTGAGACAAATAACTCCCCATATGAAGTAGGTGCTGTCGAATATGACGTCACGAATGGCGTAGCTTACATTTTCAGTTGCAATAAGTTCTTTTCATTACATTTTTTTACTGGGAAATACTACCTTAAATTTTTGCATGGCCCATTATAAATGTCCATAATTACGATACATAATCCTTGCAATAGAGAGGCTAGGGGTAGCATGACCCGCAGGGGGCTATGACGATTCATAGGATAATGCCATACAAACTAATGCCAACTGCTGTTTATCACAAAGAAAGAAATGCAATGGCAAAGTGAATCCACCAGAGAGCAGTATCTGCACCAGAGAGCAGTGTCTGCATCGTTATTAAGCAGACTTACCGTATTTTCCGCACTATAAGGCTCACCTAAAAGCCTTTATTTTTTTCAAAAGCTGACCATGCGCCTTATAATACAGTGCGCCTTATATATGGATCAATATTAAGTCGCAAAGCCTTGCAACTAAGGCAAGCAGCCGCCAACTAGATTTTCCCCCGAAGGCGAAGTAGTCCGCGGTGTATGCTGGGATTTATATACCGGCGTTTCATTTCCTAACCAATGTGTCAATCATTTGAATCAATCATTATTGGCTAAAGTTATTCGGAGGTAAAGGGGGTGGATCCTTTTTATCATTAACAGGCTCGCATAGGCTAAAGGGGTGAAACAAAGCCTGCAATTGGTCAAAAAAGATGAATGTGAAACACATGTTGGGTTGCACTACGGCATAGAGAAAACATTTTTTACTATTCTGTATTTGTAAATATTTTACTCTCCTGGATTTACTACACTCACGGTTATAAGAAGACCATGGTTACGTATCATTATTGAACGTGATGGCAGCAAAAGAACTTAAGCTATGCGGCTTTATATTTTCCCGGTATCTTGTTTTAGAATGATCTTGATGTTTCTGTGATGAGTCTATTTTTCAACTAAATTCAATTCAAAGTGTTTATTGTCATATGCACAGTAAAGAACCCCTTTTCTCTGCACAATAAAATTCTTACTTTGCTGTCCACACAGTTGCCAGCAAAAAATAAAATGTAAAATAAGAAATGTTTGGCATTTCTTGAATCCCAAGACTTTAACCTTTCGAATGATATTTGGAAGGATGCATTGGAGTGATTGGTGACATCGTACGGACACTGTTTCCGTACATGTCTGAGACCCGTATTTGCTACTTTGCAAGCTTTCAGAATGTTAAGGGGGTAATAAGTTTGACTGAACTATTTGACTGTTTTGTCGACGTTCCCATTGTAGCGTCTTATAATCCGGTGCGCCTTATGTATGGAAAATATAGGACCAAAAACTATTTTTTGGGGGTGCGCCCTATAACCCGGTGCGCCTTATAGTGCAGAAAATACGGTACTTTGAAAAATACGAACAATTTTAATCATTTTCAAGCACTTCACCCAAAACTCAAGCACCTTTCAATCCTTGAAAACACAAGCATTTTCAAGGATTTTAAGCACCGGTACGGACCCTGTACTACTATGATCAAGGTACCTGAAGAATGAATGGCCTTGCTCCTTTTCTGCATGACCTCCATCAGCGCCCCTACGATGCCGGCCGAGGGGGCCAAAGAGGAGGGCGGTGAGTCACTTGTTTCGTCCCTCTGTGGATAAAAAAAAAAAGCAGGATTCAAGGTCAAAATAGCAAATGGCGAGCGTTCGGAGTACAGTAATCTCTCGATGTATCGTAGTTACATTTTCACAGTTTAGCTACTTCCCGTATTTTCGCCATGCATTGTGTTCTGCATTCTGATTGGCTAAACAGTTGCCCGGCCCTGTTCCTGCCTGTGCGTTGTCAACGTTGCGGTCTAAATTGGACACGTATGTGAAACAGCTTGATGAACCGACAATATGTACATGCAAATGCTTATATCCACTGCCCCTTCCTGCTTTTAGCTTAATTTTCTAAGTGCTTTTTGTGGCGGACCACGTTAGGTTTGAGTGGAGGAAAGACCTCAAACCTGAGCCGGACTCATTATGTTTGGGCCCGTCTCTCGCTGACATTTTTTAAAAAAAATTATCCACTCGTCATTGTTATACCTATTGCGCAGTGAACTTTTCGCGTAACGGATTCATCCCCCTTCCACAAAGTCCGTGACGCTGCTCTCGTTGCCGTGCTCGCCTAAAATCACCCCACCTCCAACCGAGTCCTCAAGAATAAAATAAGAAAATTCATGTTTTTATTGGACTCGGTTTCTCAAATGAAGTTAATTGGTCGGGCGAGGGCTGGATTTGTTTAGGTCCGATATTACCACTAGGTCTGAGGAATGGGGGTTAAGGGAAAGTGCTGGAGAGTGACAACAGGCTCGTTCCGCAGGTTTTTTTCTCCTATTTGTCAGTGTAGTACGATGATGGTTGAAATAAAAAGGCCTGCTTGTATTGCAAACGCTCAGCCAATCCCTGCCTCCTCCACCCCGACCCCGGAAAAATAAGTTGTTTTCGAGGGAGTATAAGAAATGGACATCCTTGCACATGCATCATGAATGAGGCGCCAATGATGACACAAGCCAGTTGATAGCATCAGTCAGTAGAAAAGATCCAAATTCTATACACTACTATAAAATGCATGACCCTGTAAATTTGGTTTATTCTTGTTTTTAGTAATAAATAAATAAATGAAGGTTTCTACTTCACGGGTTTTGACTGTCTTGGGATCTCTATGGAACGCAACCCCTGCAGAGAATGAGAGATTACTATATTGGGAAAAAACACTTACAGGCTTGAGTTGGATCCCCTGTCGGATTTGGTCAAGGAGTGCGTCTCGTCCGGTGTTGTTGGAGGCAACCCGCTGAGTCTGC
Organism: Urocampus carinirostris; assembly: GCF_059441175.1. NCBI lineage: Eukaryota > Metazoa > Chordata > Actinopteri > Syngnathiformes > Syngnathidae > Urocampus > Urocampus carinirostris. Next base: position 17,032,308 of record NC_142359.1, read on the forward strand.
TCTACCTTCTTCAGTTGGGTGCCTTCGCGGATCTGGCTCAGCAAGGCCGACTTCCCGCGGCCGGCTTGTGGCAAGCCGGCGTCCCCGGCTCCATTGCTTTCAAAGGAAGGTGGTGGAGGTCCTGGAGGAGGTGGTGGTGGAGGGGGACCTCCCCCAAAGGAAGGAATAGACGACGTGGGGGGCGGCGGTGGTGGCGGAGGACCGGGTGCTGAGGCGTGGGCCGGTGGTGGCGGCGGGGGGAGAGAGCCTCGGCTGGGCGGAGGTGGCGGGGGAGCAGTCATGCCCGGCCTTGATGGAGGTGGTGGCGGCGGAGCTGACACGGGGGCTCGGGATGGCGGAGGGGGCGGTGGGGCGCCACGCCCGCGGGCGGGTGGAGGAGGTGGCGGGGCTGAGCCGTGATGGGGGGGAGGGGGAGGAGGACCACCTCTGGAAGGAGGAGGTGGTGGAGCTGAAGAGAGAGAGGGGGACATTTAATTGCTATTAACAGTACGATACCAATGGCAATGTTTAAGCATACTGTAATGGTAAACACTATGGGGTTGATTTGAATATTATGATTAAGCTGAAAAAAACAAACTGTTAGGCCACTGTGTGTATTTAGCGCCTCCAAGTAGTAAATAAAAACTTCCTTCTTTGAAGGAAATATATAATGTACAGATATTAATTTTAAAAAAAAAGCAAAAACACATGAACTGCAATACAAAAATTCAATCTTTTAAATACTCAGAGGTCGAAAAATATGTATTTTTTTTATATAAAATAAGACTCGCTTAGAGGTTGCTGCCATCATTGTCCGCCATCTTGGTGCTAGGGGTACCTCCAAAACCTGTCCGTTTCCTTTTATTTGTATCTTTCTCCTGCTTTTCTCACTCTTTTTTTCTCTATTATTTTCTGATGATGTCAATAGATTCTCATGCCAGTTAGCAATCATATTCCATAGAAAACCACTATGACCTATTACTGGGGAGATATTTCCAGATGCAGTCCGCAGACTATTTGGGGGTGGGGGGTTGGGGGCGGTCGACCTGGTGCCCAAAGATAGGATATTGGAGACCCCTGACCTAATCAAACTAAGTAAATTTATTCATGGGTGTTCAGTCACCTGGACAAAGTGCTGCTGCCCTCTAGTGGGTACAGTTGTTGTCCTTGGGTAAAAATGACGGCCATTGTGTTGTTAGGAAGACTCCGGTAAAAACAGGGGTTGGAGACTACGCGGTACAATAACAGCCGAACCATTGACACACACTGCTCACTCGATATGGAGTCTCTAGCAGTATCGTGCAGACCCTTCTATGTACCGGGAGAGTTAACTGTGGTCTTTGTGTTTGAGTTAACTGTGGTCTTTGTGTTTGCTGTTTACTTTCCACCGCTAACTGTTTCACCGGATGCTAACGTTAGCATAGCGCTAAATCTCCTGCCCGCTGCTATCAATAATCAGCAGCTTGCACACCCCAACGGAGCTTTATCGTCGACGGCGACTTTAATCGGGCATGTTTATGGACTGTACTCCCAAATCCATTCAATTGTGGACTGAGCAATTCGGAAAAACACTGGACTATGTGTAATGTAAGATCAAACATTCCGGTTGTATCCGGCAACTCTGTTTGACCCTCAACCCCCCCTCATCAAACCCCCCCAGGTGAAAACAAAGCCTAAAGCCTATTAGTTCTTCGTCTCTTTGTTTCCTTATCCTCACTGTAAATGTGGAACTGGAGTCGTCCAATTTCGTTGTCACAGCATATCCCATGTTGTAACAATGACAATAAAGGCATATTCTATTCTATTCTATTCTAAAAACCCAGAAAAATCCACTAGAATTATTCATTTTTAACACGAAATATGACTTTTCCTAGATTTGTCTCAACAGTAGAAAAATGTAATGTTGTTTTTATTCACATTTCAATCCAAGCAGTATAGGGTACAAAAATGGTCCTTAAAATGATGACAACACAATGGTTAATCATATTAAAATGCATTAAGAAAATAGCGCCCTCTCCTGGGAGATTTGTTATGGTCGCTGTCTGCTCACACAAGGCTCAAACCGCACTGTCTTGCACATGTCTTCACATCGCAATATAGATTAGATTTCGGTTAATCGCACGGCCCTACTGAGGGCTGGATAAAATCTGACCCCGAAACAGCTGAAGTACATGCAAATTTTGAATTCTAAACTTTTGTAACAATACACATGAACGTAAATGTCTGCTACCGCCACTTTTATAAAAGAATAAATCATTTCAGCATGCAGGGTGTGTCACTGTAAGCATGCGTGGAAACATACCACTGCACCTGGGAGGCCCTAGGAATAAACCAACCACACTGGTTATGTCGCCGTCTCAAAAGTGAACACCAGCGGCACTGATCATTTTGATTGTGCATCATCGTGTTGCCCACCTTGCCGCCGGAGCTCATTTTTGACAGCTTCCACGCCTCCTTTCTTCTCAATGAAATCGTAGATGACCTTGGAGGTCTCTTTGTCCTTCAGCTGAGCCTCTGAGATGCCGCACATGTCGAAAAGGTTCTTTAACTCCGGGTCCAAGTTATTTAACTGCGTGGACAGACAAAATAGTGGAAAACATTTAGATGTAAAATGATCTAATGCAAACAAATTTAAACGGGAAGCAAATTATAAAAATATTAAATGACCAGTTTTTAAGAACTGTTCAATTACTGCTTGTTATTAATTTCAATCCCGCCATCTATAGTGCTTGTATTTATAGTCAAATAAAAAGGTTAAAATTAAATATCCTTCTGTATGTAAATCCACTTATTTTAATCATAGGATGACACAACTATTTTGAGGCCTTTGAAGCACACATTGAGTTAATCTGAATAAAACTGGCCCTGCATAATCTCATACCGCGGATGCTTTTTGGGAACGACTCCAAGGATTATGCAAACACAAATTGCCGTGCCGACCGAAATCTCCTTGTGTAACCATAATGACGATATGGACGTAAGGCAAAGATTACATGTTTGGAGCAGATAGTCCATTTTGAAGATTTGCGAGTCCAAGCTTGATTTGAAAGCATGCTGACTGACAAAAAAAAAGAATGTTTCATTGTTGTTTCTAAGATTTTACTTACGTCAAAGCCTGTGTTTGGATCCCATCCTACATGTCCAATGTGCCTGTGTCACAGCAAAGATGGCATGCATCAATAAAACCACACGTTCAGACATCGTGCTCAAATCCCTAAATTAGATTTTCCAAACAAATCAGCCCAAATCACTTACTGGAAGTTGCTTGGTGTGCCAATGTCAGCTTTGGTTAACCTCTTCTTTTTACCTTTGCCTTTCTTCTCTCTTTTGGTGAAGGTAGAGTGCATAATGTTGTTCCCCTGAGAGTTGCTGTGGAAACGGTACCCGGTGCTGATCTCAGGATTTTTGATGTCCACGGTGGCCATGGGCAGCGCAGGGCCTGAACAAAACATTGAGAAGCACCGTTAAGTGGAAAATTTCCTTTGCCCGCGACTTGCCAGTTGATTTTAGAGCAGCCTTTTCCAAAATCCAGTTTTCGTCAAACCACCCAGGTGAAAAGTCCATACCTTTTGCACTGTCACTCACAGGACTTTTGGGAATTTTGCGAATACGAGGTGAAATGGAGCGACTACGTCTCCTCCTCACGCTGTCCCAAATACTGTCGTCATTGCTATTTCGATAAGCGCCTGCCCTGTGGTTGAACAGCATGTCGCCGATAAAGCTGCTAGCCTTCCCTTGTGGAAAAGAGGGCTCCGACACATTTGGGTACAGTTCATCCTGGGGGAGGACCAGGCAGTGTAAAGTAGACAAGCAGCTCCCAGGCCCTAATCCTTTTCCCCCTGTTCTTGCTTCCCCTCTACCAAGGTCTTCAACTGGAGCAGAGAGGAAGGTGGTGCAGAACATCATTTCAGCAAGGTAGATCTGATAGAACTCTTGAACTGGCTTTCAGAGAGACCGTTCACTCAAGATGGAAATTAGAAACGGTTTGCGGTGGACGCATCATATCCAGGTGATGACAACCTCTTGAAGAAAAAAACGCCAAGAAGAAAGTTTGCCCCAGTTTCCAAAACCCGTCCGTGTAGAAAACAAACTTGGTTTAATGACCTTAATACACTCATCAAACATCAGTAAGACTAAACTGGTGTGGCATTTGGGCTGCAAACGACAAGCACCCCATCAGCACTCCCTGCTGATATTGCCCTTCGACATTCAGTTAGACGCTTTTTCCAAGAGTTTTCATCGCGGAGGGGTGCACGACTGAGATTAGCGCACACGGATTGGCTCGCCCATGTCTATTCTCCGCCCACATTTTCTGCTTTCCTCTCCCTCTGCCGTCAAACCGCACACGCTCGGGGTTATAATCCCGCCATATTATTCAAGGATTTAGCACCGGATTTTATGTAACGCTTTATGCATGCTTAATCTCAGATTATACGCCCGTTTACAAGAACACCGTGGTCTGGAGAACGCAAAAGGAAAGAAAAGACTGAAATTGCGGCGACTGGGGCGAAATAGATTAAACTAAAAGCAGCAAACAGTGGATGATGTCACCGACGGTATGTCCGGATAAAATCAGGGAAGGGTGAACGACGTACCATTTGGAAGCTCGCGTCTCTTTTCTGTGAACACAGACAAATGAAGTGGTTACAATGGTGCGCAATGTGCTGACTGGGAAAGTTGGTGAAGGTGGGCGGCGAAAGAATTGGCGAAGTCGGAAGAGTTAGTAAAAGAGGTCTTTAATACACACACACAAGAGAATATGATGGAAGGATTTCTCAGTATTTGTTTTGCAGAGAAGAGAGGAACAAAGCCATATGAGCAAAGAGTGTAACAAGAGTCAACGAGATTGGAAATGGGAAGCAAAGGTTCCATTTAAAAGTTGAGGGAAAAAAGATTCAGTGACAGAAGAAAATGATAAGATCTGGATAGTGAGGTTCGTTAAAGAGAATTGACTTTACAGTCATGGGTTTGATAAAAAATTGATTTTTTGTGGTGTTTCCACAAATTCCAATTCCCGACTGCCCACTATTTGGGGGATTTTTGTCTGTAGTGCCATTCATACCATAACGCAACATACACGATTTTAAAACAATGTACTTAATGTGTCAGTATTGGACAGAAATCGAGCAGCCAGATTGTAGCAGATTAAAGATGGTTTTGAATATGAATGTGTTCGGCTACACACAGGAATTACTGTATATGTTAACAGCCTTGAAAGCACCATGTCATTGATTAAGCTGATAAAGATCCATTAAAGCACGGTTGAAAAGCCAGAACTGAAAAGTTAACTGTGCCATTTGTCCACAGAGGAGGTTGAGACACAAAAAGGAATTCCGTACCAGTTTTCCTTTGCCTTTTGCCCAAGAGCTCAGCCAGGTGCCCTCGGAAACGCTTAGCCTCCTCCTCACTAGCAAAGTTCAGGCCCACTTGACTCGACTGCAGGATTTTTTCGGCATAGAATAATGAAGAAAAAAAAAGAAAGGGAACAAGTCCTTGTCATTTCAAATCACATCACTAATGACTGAATAACTGGAGCATGATTCAAGTAAAACTGAGAGATGTGTACACAATGATGATCTGCTTCTCCCCACAATTTACTGTGCCGCATACCTCATGGTCTGCTGCACCAACCAAATCTGATGAATTACTGATAAATTAAGCCTCGTTTAAAAAGGGACAGTGGGTAATATTTCACCACACAACCTTGAGCTACAATGCATCCTAATTGCATGCGTTTTAATGCATGTGCTACAGTAAACAAGGGTTCATTCTTATTTAATACAAAAGGAAAAGGAGTTGTACTGTTGTCAACAAAAATCTTGCTAAGCGATGGCAACAAAGTGGCCAAATAAAAACTGGAAAATGAGACCTAACTACAGAGCAAGATGATTTTAACCAGAGTGGAATACAAAAAAATAGTAGGAGTTAGGCAGAGGCAAAAGTATGAAATTGGATCCAATTGGCTAACAGATATAGTAGAATGGTAAGGCGCCCGCTTTGAGACTGGGAGGTCGCTGGTTCGCGCCTCGGCCGAGTCATGCCTAAGACTTATAACATTGGTAAAATGGCGGCGCCCTCTGTTGGCTGCGGCTGCACCGGCTCGCTACAACGGGTCAGGTGTATCGACATTTCGTTCTGTGTACAATGACAATACAAAGGAAATTATTAATATTATTATTGTTATTATTGAATTGTCATTCTATTGTCCATAGCAGGAAGCCCATCTAGGTCAGAACCTTCTAAAGGGGATGTTATCGCAGTATGATAGAAATATGACTAGATATACATTACATTTTCAAAAAAGGTATTCTAATGTGACGTGATATATTTGGGGTTTTAAAATGATGAATGAATGAATTCATAAGCATTTAACCATCAGCTTGGACTTAATATCTTGCAACTTATTTGGGAATTTTTGTTGGTGGCGCTAAAGGTTGGTGCTGTCTAAGTGTTATTGCATTACCGTTATGAAATGAAAATTAAATGAAAATGAAATGATCTGCATTTATATAGCGCTTTTCAAGTCAAAGACTTCCCAAAGCGCTTTACAATGTGCTCCACATTTCCCAATAGCGGCCTTGTATTGCAGCCATGCAAGACGCTAACCTGCTTATTTATTGGGGGTATTTGGGGTTCAGTGCCTTACCCAACGACACTTCGACATGTAACACGGACAAGCCGGGATTCGAACTGGGATCCCTTGATCCCAAGACAAGCGCTCTACCTCCTGAGCTACTGCCGCCCCTAAAGTATATCATATTATTATTACAATTCTTTAAAAACAGATATCATTGCACTATTGTGATTGCTTAGGCCAGTTTTTAAGCACTACTTTGTAAATATTTAACCTATCTTGACAGTATTTGATCTCAATTCTCTATTAAGTCTTTATTACATGTTTACAATAGTGTGCCGCGTTCAATCTTGTTTTAAACCATCGATATCAATGACAATCAAAACAATTAATTTCCTTTCCAGCGTGTCCCATAACTTTTAAAAACACTGGCGGGCCGCCAAGGTTTAATTGGTTGCCCCAGGGTCTCAAAGTTGTTTTAAAAAATCTTTTTATGTCCTCTCATTCACTTTTGCTTGATAAATATGTTTTAGTCTGCAGAGCAGAGGAGGGACTGATTGGGAGGGAGACTTCTGCACCAGCACTTTGAGCAAAGGAACGGTTAAAGAGAGATTGCAATACAGAGGACAGAATTAAAAACAAAAACAGCCAAAGCAGGTAAATTATCCTCATTTAGACTGTTTCTTAAGTATATGAATGGCTTCAAAACATTTTGCATTGTCTATCACCAACAGAAAAAATCTGAATCTGTTTCTCCAAGTTCCGCACTTTGTATTCCTAAATGCCAATATTAATTAAAGACTAATGATATACTAGTTTTGTATACAAATTTTAATTTTTGTTTTTGTTGTTTTAGAAGTTGTGTGTAGTTTTAGTCAACATTAGTTAGAAGTCGAATTTTAAATAGTTAAAGGTACTTGTGTTCAAATGTATTTTATAGCACTGAAGAGTTAAATTTTCAAATTTGTATTTAATTGTGCAGTTCATTTTTCAGGGATTCTGTGTTGCTTGCCATTAAAGTTGCTTAGTGTAAAAGTTTAAATTAGTTAAAAAAACACTGTAGAGTGATAAAAGAGGCTAGTATAATATAGTAATACAGTATAATTAATTTTTGATTATTATTGGTAGTATATTGGTTTAAGCATCCAAATAATCTGAAGAGCGGGTTCTCGAAAAATAACTGGAATTACCATCACTAATGGGTTGCGTTTTGCAATAACATACCTGTCAACTTATGTTTTTTTTCCCCCATATTTTATTCCCCCTAAAATTTCAAATTGAGTACGCCGTATATGCTGTATTCACCCCCAGACACACCTGGACTTTCACAAAATTCTATGGGAAACGCTAAATTCAATATTTTAAAGGTCAAGTATCTTTCAATTATAAGCCCTTTCACACTTAACTCTAGACATTAATACAATTTTCAGGCAATGGTGATGCCCCCTTTTATAAAACTTATTTTAGTGGAGATGATTCTCGTAGTCTACAATAATTTGTAGTATGCTCGAAGTCGAGACTTACAAATATGCAAGGAAAAAGTTCTGCTCTCAGGGCTTTGATTTTTGTTTAATTTTATTTCATACATATGACCTCAAAGTAGTTGTTTATGTTCTATAAATGATATTCACTTGGTAAATGTGAATGGTCCCATCATATTAAGCGGGAGAAGCTGTATTCACAAGATAGGATGGGACACTGGCTGGAGCGCAATCATTTTGAGGGAATCTCTCGCTTAAATGGAGCAAAACCCTACACTGACTATGTTTTTAGAAAGGAATTGGCATTTTTGAATGTCCAAAAGCTCAGAAAAGTAGTTTCAGGTGATTAGGACTCTTTCAAATGGGCCCTTCAAGACTTGTCTTATTTGACTTGAGTGTCAAGCTAAGAAATGTGCAGAATCCTACTATACACACACTTTTACGATTTTTCAAAATCCACGTTTCATTTCCTTTTTTAATTTGTATGAAGAGGACATTTCCTTTTTTCAGGACTTCGGTGTTGTTCAAGCACATCTAAATAAATGGATGCAAACAGCTGAAAGTATACTCACGTCTCCGGCAAACGTGATGAAGTATGTTCTGGAGGAATTTATGTTAAAGTCGTTGTACAGCTCCTGTTCAAACAGCATCCTACCGTCCTGTTACAAAACAAACTTTCGTTAGGTTTCCGACTTCGTCCAGGTTCAGTGGAGTCCCAAGGGGGATACCTTGATGTCTAAGACTCGAATGAAGTAGGACCGCTGTGGGTTGTCCTTGATCAGACAGGCTACGCCGCAACATCTCTTGGTCCAGGTTGCGTTGCGGTCTGCGATGAAAACCTGAACCACTGCCGAGGACAACGTCTAGGAAAGAAAGAGAGGGTGACAAGGTGAACCCCAGTCAACCGAAAGCGCTGGTGCATGTATTGGGAAATATTCAATTAAATTTAGGACCACTGAAGCAAATCCTCAAGTTCTGTTTTTTTTTAGTCTTACGATCTCAAGTGATTTTATTCTGGGAAGTATGGTACTGCCCTATAACCTGCTAAAAGGCAAGCCTCACATATACTTTTATAATTTATTTGGGACAATGTCATTTGTCTAAAACATTAAAAAGCAACATCATTAAAGGAGCTGTACGGAATTTGGAACTTTGTTACCCTCTGTAGCCATCCCCTGGCTGAAAGTCATGTATGCAACCTCAGTCAGCTCATTCATGATGCACGTGCAAGTATTTGCATTTTTTTTTTTTCATCTTTCTTGGAATTTGGACTGTACTTTAAGAAGGCCTCTTATTACTTACATTTCATTATTAATTACATGCTACACTGACAAATTAAGACAAGAAAAACACACAGGGACAAGCATGACTCTCTAGCACTCCCCTATCCCCACCCCTCGAACTAATGTGTTGCCCTCTGAACAGGTCTGACAAAAGGTACAAGCAGAGAGTTGTAGTGGAAATAAAGTATATGGGCCTTTTTGAAATCAGTTGGGCATTTTTAAACACATACTTAATAGGTAGAATACATAACTTCGTTTTATTTTTTTAAGACACTTCAAACCACGCACCCCACCTTTAAGGCTTTGACATCTTATTGAGGTGTGACAAACAAAAAAACTCACATTGAGAAACTTCCCATGAAAAATTAACTTCCTTAAAGGCTTTAATAAAAGCTTCACTCCCCGTCATCATCAGCCAAATTTCCGAAATCCTCTTTGCTTCTAATGCGGAAAGTCAAAATCCTCAAACTTTCAAACAACCATCAGACTTCGTGTTTGTTTTAGATTGTGTCGCATGGGTTCCTGTGTAATGTGGGGTTCGGCTTGCCAGCTACCATTAAAGCGTGGATGAAAGCAGCAGGGATGTAAACACAAACTGAGTTGCAAACATTTTTCTTTGTAATTTGCAGAATGTGTAGTTTTTTGGGGGGGAATTTGAATTTGGAATAACATTTGTCTTCCCTTGAGGCGCAAAACTGTTATTTCATGACACAAGCAAACTTGTATAGAACTCAAATATTTATTTCTGTTTTAGTGAAATTTAGGAAGAGGGTGAAGCTTTGCCATAAAAACAACGAATAGTGCATGATGGGAGTCCAAGCATGACTGCACACAACAAAACAAGAGGCAAGCTACTTCATAGTCAGCATTAGTAAATTGGCTCATCTACCAAGCAGTGCACTGAACAAATATTGAGCATGGTTCATAAACCCCAATTTATTGTTGTTGCTTTGCTTGCCCGCAGAATTATACCTTCTAGAGAAACATCCATGTCCGCACATGATGTCTTGAAACCAGATTTTCTTGGCTTCATTGAATAGACAAGCATAAAAATAAGTTATTTTTAAGTGTTTATAATGACGTCAGGAGTTTCTTTTGCCCACTAAATACTGATAGCTCTGACACGCACTCTCTTGCTTTTTTTTTGCACAAACATTCGATGACAATCTTTCATTTGTTTTTCCCACAAGCACATGGAGACACAAAAAAATGACCTCATTCATGGAGGAACTAAAAATAAATAGCAAGGGCAGTTAAAGCTTTGTTTTTTTCTTTTTAATGGAGGCAGAAAGAAGGTAGGGAGATATTGAGTGGAATCATGTTCCACTTTTCCAGCACAAATCACCAAAGGGGATCTGACCACAGGGCTTCCTGTAGGATGAGGATTGCTGATCAGGCAGTCTGCACGCACACACACTCATGCAGCATTGATTGGACCCATGCCACTTTTTTTCCCCCCGGGTCCGGCAGTAGTGCTGATGTTAAAAAGCGAGGGAATACCAATGATCATCTTCACAGTGGCATTGGTCAATGCAGTATGACCGTGTTCTATATTTATTTTTTTAAATTTTGTGACTGAGTAATGAAAGCACAAAGGATATAAAGTGGTACCTTTTTATACGATCACCTCTAAACAAGATAATTTTGGTAAACACGATTTTATTTTAACAAAAAAATCCTCTTCATACGAAGAAAAATCAATTTCACGAGCAGTCCCATATGCTATCACGACAGACCACTCGCCGCTCCTGACTGCTTACCGCCAGCATCAGCTTTTCCAGTTAGAGCATGCAAACTACTAAGGGCGAACAAATAAAAAAATAGTGCTGTTCATTTTTGTGTGTGAAAAAAAAGAATTACCCGAAGAAATCAAACAAAACACGGGTCTTGTTTAGGGAGTCGCGTCTTTCTGTATGTCAAGTAGGGTTGCATGATTAACAGAAATCTAATCGATATTACGATGTGAAATAGTGTGATTCATAGTTCTGAGTCCGTTTTTCTTTCCCCTTTGTTATGTGAGGTATGTAGTGCTTGGCCAACCAGAATTGTCAGTTTAGGTTTAAACGGTGCCGGCCAAACAGGGGCAAGTTTTAATGGCACTAGCCAATAAATGCCAAAGTTTGCAAGCAGCACGCTATACCAACCAACCACGTGTAGCCTTGTGTGAGCAGTAACTAACCCTAACAAAGCACTCCAGAAGAGGGCACTGTTGTCTTAAGGTGCATGTCACTGTTCTCTAGTACTCACAAAAAACAAACTGGCACAGAAAATGCACCTTTATTTTCTTATCAAATCGCATCGAAATTGCAATCCTGGTCTTAAAAAAAATCACGATTACATTTTTTTGCAAAAATCGTGCAGCCCTAATGACATGTCCAAAGTTTTTTTTTTTTACAGAAGCAACAAAAAAACCCCATATCTAAGATGTGGAAATTAAGCAGGCACAGTAATGCGCAGATGTAGTCAGATCAGTTGAATGAGCACACATTAGATAGATAGATAGATAGATAGATAGATAGATAGATAGATAGATAGATAGATAGATAGATAGATAGATAGATAGATAGATAGATAGATAGATAGATAGATAGATAGATAGATAGATAGATAGATAGATAGATAGATAGATAGATAGATAGATACTTTGTTCATCCCTGAAGGGAAATTCACATTTCCAGCAGCATCCCTGAGCTGAGAACAATCGAGAACAATCGAAAATAACACGGGAGTTAACGATTAATCCGAAAATTAAAGGAATAACCCAACACCTTCAGTCATACTATTCACACCCAGACTAGGAACACAAGATTTCTGTGGGTAATTAGATGGCTTTACAACACCCTCTTTTCGGCATTATTCTGATTTTAATTGAAAAATTGTTTAGCTGCAACAACTCATCAATAAAATCTATTATTAAAAGCCTTGGCAACCAATTAGATCATATGTAATGTCACGTGATTTATGAGCCATTGAGTATGTTATATTTTATGTTAAACGTTGTCAATTGTCAAGTATAGCCCTTAATCACAAAGAGTCTCAAAGGGCTACACAGACCACAGATTATTGCATACCACAGACTATTATTACACCATGCAAGAGCCAAGATGAGCATGTTTTTTATAAAAAAGGTTACCTTACGTTTTAAAAAAAAATCTTTTTTTATTGAACATTGCATCATTACAGACAAAATTGGCTTGAAAGTTTCAATGTAATGTTTGACTGTCAAAGTTAACACTTTTTAAGGAAACAAAGGGCTGCAGAAGTACAGAGAAAAGAAAATCACAAAATAAGTGAATAAAGTAAAAAGAAAAACAATAACGACATGTTTAACTACACAAAGGGCATATTCTTATGAATATCAAAAAAAAAAATCATATTGGAAATGTTTATCATATTCAAAGATTTAACAAAACTAAAGTAATGGCAAAACTTTGAGAGTGGGTTTACATTTTTGATATTTTTTTTGTGGATACATGTTTTTGGCACACATAAAATAAAATGTATTGCGCTCTTTTGTTTTGTATGACAAATCGAAACATAATAGGATCTTTGGATAAGTTGGTAGGAAAAGAGTATCTTACATATTTGAAAGTGTATTTTTGTTTATTGTCAAGTAAATTGTTTCAGATTCAGATTCAGATTCAGATCTACTTTATTGTCATTCTAGTACACGTGTATACAGAACGAAATGTCGATGGATCTGACTCCCACAGTTTCCCTCAGTGTCCTTCAGTGTACAGATATAAATAAAGCTGTATTGTGTTATTTACCATAGTGCCGATAGTGCAAGAAGAGACGCTAACCAGATGTGCAAGATGGGCAGTCAGGTTAACAAGTCAGGTACACAGTACCATTATATTGTAAACAATAACACTGTAAGTAATAACACTGTAAGTAACAATAGTGCAGAGATCAAATGTGCAAGGAGTGGCAAGCTATAAAAAAACTGCCACTAGTGCAAAAGTCAAATTAGCAGCCGTTTAGATTTAAGTTAACTATATGTTAGATTGACCATTTAACAGTCTAATGGCCAGGGGGACTAGACTATTGCGGAGCCTGGTGGTCCTGCACCGCACACTGCAGTACCTCTTCCCAGAGGCTAGCAGAGTGAATAGTCCATGATGGGGGTGAGAGGGGTCCCCGGTAATGTTCTTAGCATGGGATAAGCAGCGCTTCTGGCCAATGTCCTGAATGGAGGGAAGTGTAGTCCCGATTATTTTCTCCGCTGTCCTCGTTACCCTCCTCACACTACCCCAGTCGGTAGCGCTGCAGCCTCCACACCACACAGAGATACAGCTGGTCAGGATACTCTCTATGGTGCCCCTGTAGAATGTGATGAGGGATGGTGGGGGCAGGTGGGCTCTCCTCATCCTCCGCAGGAAGTACAGGCGCTGCTGTGCCCTCTTAACCAGAGATGCAGTGTTCACGGACCAGGTGAGTTTGTTTGTGATGTGCACCCCTAGGAACTTGATACTGCTGACAACCTCCACAGCCTTGTTGTTGATGCAAAGTGGGGCATGGTTGGGCTGGTTTTTCCTAAAGTCGACAATGATCTCTTTAGTCTTGTCAACATTCAGGACCAGGCTGTTGTCCTTGCACCAGCCCACCATCTGCTCCACTTCCTCTCTGTAGGCCAGGTCGTTGTCGTCCCTGATGAGGCCCACCACCGTTGTGTCGTCAGCATACTTCACGATGTGGTTTGTGGCGGACCTAGGGGCGCAGTCGTGTGTCATCAAGGTGAACAGCAAGGGGCTTAGGACGCAGCCTTGGGGGGAGCCCGTGCTGAGGTAGATGACATCTGAACTGTTCTGACCTATCCGCACAGATTGGGGTCTGTCACAGAGGAAGTCCAGCAGCCAGTTCCGCAGGGGGGTGTTGAAACCCAGAAGCCCCATTTTGTCTACCAGATGTTGTGGGATGATGGTGTTGAATGCTGAACTGAAGTCCAGGAACAGCATCCGCACATGGGTGTTCTTCTCCTCTAGGTGTGTCAGGCTCAGGTGAAGCGCAGAGGAGATGGCATCCCTGGTGGAGCGGTTTGTCCTGTAGGCAAACTGAAAGGGGTCGAATGAAGAGGGGAGACTGGAGGTGATGTGCTCTTTAACCAGTCTCTCGAAGCACTTCATTATGATAGGAGTCAGTGCAACGGGCCGGTAATCGTTGAGTGATAAGATCTGGGTTTTCTTTGGCACTGGGATGATGTTGGCAAATTTGAAGCATGATGGTACTTTGGCTTGGTCTAGCGAGGTGTTGAAAATGTCTGTTAGTACACAAGCCAGCTGATCGGCGCACTCCCTAAGTACCCGCCCCGGAATGTTGTCCGGGCCTGGAGCCTTCCTTGTGTTGACCCTTCTCAGGGTCTTCCTCACGTCAGATGAGTCCAGGTGGAGTGCTCTTTCGTCCTGATTTGGAGCCGCTTTCACTGCAGGGGTGCTGTTTTGTGCCTCGAACCTACCAAAGAAATTGTTGAGGTCATTCAGAAAGTCCATGCTAGTGTTCTGCACTGGGGTGGTGTTTGGCTTGTAACTGGTGATGGCCTGGATGCCTTTCCACATATCCCTGGTGTTGGTTGTGCTGAGGAAACGTTCCTGAATCTTTTGACTGTACGTTCGCTTTGCTAGTCTGATGGCACGGTTCAGGTTAGCCCTCGCTGATAACAGCGCCTCCTTGTCACCAGATCTAAAGGCAAGGTTACGTACTTTTAGTTGATTGCGTATTTCAGCAGTCATCCAGGGCTTCTGATTGGCACGGGTGCATGTAGTTTTGTTATTGCTGACGTCTTCTGCGCATTTACTGATGTAGGCTGACACAGAAATGGCGTTTCTATTGTTTCATGAACTATTTTTCTGTAAGTCAGCAACTTCAATATTTGAATAAAGAGGAGGAAATTAAAAATGCCTTTAAGAAATCAGATTGATTGATTAAATGAAAAAATAATCGACGATTCATCGATTATGAAACTAATCTTTAGTTGCAGCCATAGACAATTGCTTGCATGTCAATGTACCACATTATCACATTTGCCAAATCAACAAGTAATACAATCCTAAGACAAACAGGGATAGTGCATTAGGCAGGCACACACATGTCTGTTGAGGGTCACCAGGAAGGAAATGGAACACAGGGTAATCAACAAGTTAAAACTTCCACAAATACCACATTTTTGACACAACCTTGAAGTGACAGTGTGAATTATTTTGCAGATCCTTGAGGTAAAAAACTTTTAAATAATAAGAAAAAATACACGAACTATCATATAAACGTGCTTTTTAAAAATCTTTGTGGGTCAAAAAATGTCAATTTATTTTGCATAAAATGACCCGCTCCGAGAGGGAGCTGACATAATTTCTCATTATTTCTATGTTTCGAGTACAACAAGGACTACAAAAACCTTGTAAAAGAGTGGGGGGAAAAAAAGAGAAGAAAGTTGGTCACTGAATTTGTTTTACTCCTCCTTGTGCTTTTTAGCACTCATTTCCAGTTAGACTACACAATACTAGAAGGCGGACCGATTATCAGCAAAGACATTTGGGAATTTGAGGGTTAACAGTATTTATTCGGCGGGCAGATTATTTAGGCTCAGATACAGCCGAGCCTTTCTCTACCTCTCTCCTGACTTCTGTGTCACACGCTACCCACCCGATGTCTTCCGATTGGATAGCGACAGGGGGCGGACCCACTAAAGCAGGAATAATGTTTGAGTGCTGCAACAGTACCAGCTCTGCTAACTACTGAGTCTCTATATGTCTGCGAGTCAAAAACGCTGATAATATTGAAATTTTAAAAAGTCCATGAAAAGCGTGTTATAGAGAGCGTAAAAAGTGTGATAAACCTTGCTTTCACGGAAGCACGATCAGTGGTGATCGATCTATTAGCTCTAATCATAACATTAGTTTTTCAATCAAGTATGTGTGTTTGTCATTAAGAAAGCGCTTGAAAAGCACGCTAAAGAGGAATGCTGAGTGATCAGCTGTGGCTATAACATTAGTTCATCACACTCTGTGTGAAATGACTCCGCCTTTTTTATTCTTACCAATCTATGGACATGTAAACGAGATACTTTTATTGCGATTAACCATATTCTTCCGAATATCACATGAATTGAAAACTGTTATGCGCTTCTACTACAAAGCTTCCTACAGTGAAATGAACTGTCAAACTCTCAACGGATAAAACGGAAGACTAACGTACAGAATATAGGCTAAGAGGTCATTTCACCAAGGTCAATTATTTTCAAATTGCTCAAAAGATTTATAAAATATAAAAAGGTATAAAAAGTGCAAATTCTCAGTGTTTAACTAATTTATTACATGTCCCCCAAAATTAGATACAAAGTCGGTTTAGTAATGTTTACGTTAAAGGGGGCAATTTACGGGACTACACCAGCAAGCAGACACACAGAACGATTTTGAGAGGGGTGCCGGTGTGGGAAACGTTCATTGTTGTTGCTCATTTCTTTTTTTTCCCCCAATTTTTTTTTTTTTTTTTTTTTTTAATCAAATGGCAGATCGGTTTGAATCTTGGCTGCCTGAAAAGTTTACAAATAATGCGGGAGTGTTAATTTTTTTTTATGCATTAAAAAAAAATCCCCCCAGACTTTCTTTTTTAACTAAATGTTTTTTCCCCGCGAAGGAGTGAACCAGCGATAACTGAAGAGCGTAGTTGCGAAGGGTCTCTGTAACCGTAAAACTTAGAGTACTATCGCTCACGAAAAAATACTGAATGCATTGCCGTATTAACCAGTATAAAAAGGTGGACCAGGTTATAAAGCCCAATTTAAAACTTTTAGCGAATTTGGGGGTTTTACATGTGCCCTATCGTCCAGAAAATAGTCAGATTCCTCAAGTCTCCTCAAGCTTCTCTTTCAGTTTTACTTCTGCCAACAAGTATTTTTTAGTGGGATGCTTGACAAAAATATAATCACACACGCTGTAACGGTATACTGTATATCACAGCAGGGGCGGTCCTCCAAAAAAGACAAACTTGGGCCCAGTACAAATTTCCAACATTCTTGTGCCAGCAAAAAAACATCTATAATTCGATATATCTATTTTCTGGTAGCTATTGGAAATTCAAAAATATAAAATAATACAGACGTTCCTCTACTTACAACCATTCGACTTAGGAAGAACGGTAGATACGAACATTTTTTTCGGGATGTCGAAAAATATCCGGATATTGCTGTAAGTTAGATTTTGTACTGTGTGCACCTTTTTCCGAGTACAGGACAGTACTGTAGTGCTTCTTTCTGCCAAGTGGCGCTGTGAGAAATCACCCAGCATCCACCCCGAAGAAGAAATCAGTCTTCTACTTCCTAGTCTGTGTGTAAACATACTATACTTTATCTCCAGCGCACCAAGAACTTTTTTATTGTCAATTATCTCGTGCATCCATTCAATATGGTTGGTGTTTAGTGCGAAGAAGAGGCAAGTCGTTTCTTTTGAAATGAATAAGTGGAATAAGAAAGACTGATGCGGTTGAGAAAATGGTTGGATCGCTTTTTCCCGCCCACTTTCTAGCACGATGGTGGAAGTACCCTAACTCTTGAAGCCCATCTTCCACAAACAAGTTAAACCTTACTTTATTTATCTTTATAGAACATATTATATATTAAATGTTTATTTTTTAAGTACAAAACAATACAGGTCACTTAAACATACTTATATAAACCTTAAACAGACAAAATATGGCACTAAGCAACTTACGAACAAATTCAACTTATGAACGATCGTCCGAAACCTTGTTCGAATCTTGTTCATAAGTAGGACAGCGTCTGTATATATTTTTTGTATAAGAATTTTATTGTGCAGGGAAACGGGGTTCTTTACTGTGCATATGACAATAAACACTTTGAATTGAATTTAGTTTAAAAATAGACTCATCACAGAAACATCAAGATCGTTCTAAAACAAGATACCGGGAAAACAAAGCCGTCGGCTCACCTAAGTTCTCTTGCTGCCATCACGTAATGATACGTAAACCATGGTCTTCTTACAACCGTGAGTGTAGTAAATCCAGGAGAGTAAAATATTTACAAATACAGAATAGTAAAAAAATGTTTCTCTATGCCGTAGTGCAACCCAACGTGTGATTCATATTCATCTTTTTCGGCCAATTGCAGGCTTTGTTTCGCCCCTTTAGCCTATGCGAGCCTGTGAATGATTAAAAGGGATCCGCCCCCTTCAAATCCAAATAACTTTAGCCAATAGTGACTGATTCAAATGATGATTGACACATTGGTTAGGAAATGAAACGCCGGTATATAAATCCCAGCATACACCGCGGACTACTTCGCCTTCGGGGGGAAATCTAGTCGGCGGCTGCTTGCCTTAGTTACAAGACTTTGCGACTTAATATTGATCCATATATAAGGCGCACTGTATTATAAGGAGCATGGTCAGCTTTTGAAAAAAATAAAGGCTTTTAGGTGCGCCTTATAGTGCGGAAAATACGGTAAATCTTAATATTCTATTGCATAAATTGGATAAAATTAGCAAATTGTCTGCTGAGGTCGTCGGAAGGATTTGCATTGTTATTTAGGAGGACAACAACATGTGGCAATAAAACAACCTTACAATTGTGTCACAGATTGTTAATGTTTTAGGACTCAAAACTGTGGAGGTGTGAGATGCATGTTATGAAAAAAACAAAACATATTAGGATTGGCAAAAATCGAGGCCGGAAGGTGTGACTTTTTTCAAAGATCTGGGGTTGTGATTGAGAACTAAAATGTGAGCGGTGCATGTCTAGTAAAGCAATTGGATGGTCTGAAGTTTCGGGCGCATAGGTGGTCGGCAGATTACTTTACCTAAAGATCACACAAAAGATTACTTGAATGGGTAGGAGAAATTCCACATTCTTCGATGCATCACAATTCTGATGTGAATTAATCTGAATCGACTAGTAAATGTCAAAAATTCGATTATTAAAATATTGTATAACAAAAAAAAAAGAATGTTATAAGTAGCTCGGACACTTAAAGCAAGGTCACGAGAATGGGGAGGTCTTTTAAACAAACAACTTTGCATTCAATTGGAAATGTTTGGAAGCAATTTGCTATCTGCAATGTCAATAGCAGATCACAACTAGAGAAAAGCAATGTTATGCCCGTTATGTGCTGGAATATCAACCCAACGGATGCGTTTGTTGACCTCGTGGTCTGTATTTGCTGACCTGCCAGTTTAGTCGGAAAGTGAGTGTGAGCTCATCCAGGCATTACTACCTGACATTATTTCACTTAAAATGGACGCGCTGTATTAGCGTGTGTGCGGCACAGTTCTGATGTCATGAGATCGAACCTCCTGTGTGGAATTTGCATGTTCTTCCCGTGCTTGCGTGGGTTTTTTCCGGGCACTACGGTTTCCTCCCACATTCCTTAAACATGCATGTCAGGTTAATTGGCCAGTCCAACTTGTCCCTAGGTGTGAATGAGTGAGCGAATTGTCAGTCCCTGTGTGCCCTGTGACTGGCTGGCAACCAGTTCAGGGTGTCCCATGCCCACTGCCCGAAGATAGCTGGGATGGGCTCCAGCATCCCCGCCACCCAACTGAGGATAAGAGGTGCAGATAATGGATGGATGCCCTGTAAAAGACACCTACGATCACACTCAGTGTTTTATGGACGTCTCTCCTAACGATGTTATTTACTGACTGTGCTTTGTATCATGGTTAATTGTAAATTAAAGGGTTGCCAATTGCTCCCCTTACGATTACAAATCCTTATCATTAAACTATAAAAAAAAAAAAAACAAACACAGCACCTATTTACTCCAAGTCGGACATTAGAATAGCATGGCAATATCACCAAATAGCAATGACGTTGTCGTCTGCTACCAGTGTCCAAGACAATCTGGATTAGAGCCCTAATAGGCAAGATTGGTCTTTTTTCCCCCAATAAAAATGTTGTACGGCGTACACGTTTTGAAAAAAATCAAAAAAATTATAAAAAATGTGGAACATGCTTAAGTCGATCTGTCACTTTTCCTTGCTGCTCATGTTCAATCACTATTTTAATGTGTTTTTCGTGATCAGGAAGTTCTTTTTTTCCCCATTAGGTATTTAGGATTCACTTCAATGCTTTCAGGAGGTCGAGGACAGTTTAATACGTTTTCAATTATTTCATATTGGGAAAATTCACTCGTTACATGAGCAATTTGAGCACTATCCTGGAACGAATTAAGCTCGTATGAAGAGGTACCACTCTGTATTTCATACCTGTCAACTTTTACGTTTTTGCCGTACAAAGTACGTCTATTATGCATTTTGAAACGTGTACGACGTACAAGAAAATCTGTATGGAAAAACGCAAATTTGTCAATGATGGGTACCATCCGGTAAACACAGACTATCTCCAAACGGCAAATCAATCAAGTCAAACGAGTTCGCCGCGGTAGCCTCTATCTCGGTATTGTTTTTTTCCGTTGAAAACGTAGTGAGCGGTTTGACGCTACTGTGCACATGCATCTGACGCCTCGGATTTCATGTGGTAGTTATGTAGTGAAAGGAAGTCAGTCTCTTTTTAGAGAACTGGCTTTTTCGGCTCAACTCATTAAAGAGAGCCGGCTCTTAAACGGCTCACTTGCTTTGATGCATTATGTTACGAATCAGTATTGTTGTATAAAGAAGTTAAGAAAAAAAAGGAGGTATAAAAGGAGAAAATGTGGTTGTCCCTTTAATCAGAATATTACCAACAATAATTTAATGCAGAAAATGAATTAATAATTTTAATAAGAAAATGTATTATTCTACTGAATTATATTTGCATGTATTTTTCCTTCTACATTGAACGTCCAAGCTCCTTAATTTTTAAATTTATAGTGTAAGATTATTTTGTATTTTGTAAGGGAAAATACGACATGATTCAACATTACGGCGCGCATGGATGCAGGGGCTAGTTGCTCTCCAGCTAATCTTCTATTTATTACCGTTCTCTTGTCTTTTTTGGTTTCTTTTTTGGACACATGCGTGGCCAAAAATACTTACAGTAGGGACGAACTTATTCGTTTGGGTGGGCGTCTAAATTTCGGCTTTTCGGGCACTTTTTACACCGCCTATGATATACTGAACGAACTTCAAAGAGATCCGGCATCCTTGTGGACAACTATTCCTCCTAATAAACGACGACAACAGCGCCGTAAAGACAGAAAACAGATGTGTGAAGCGTGCGAAGTCTAAGGAGCAAGAAGGACGCGAGGATGTGACTAATTCCACCATTCATTCCTCGCCGGACAACCGACGCTTTAAACTCAACGCTTACGAACGGCGACATCTTGTGACGATCCCTACAAAGACTACAAAGACTTCAGCTAAGTCAAATGATTACGCAAAGCTAAAATTTGGTCTTTTAAATATTAGATCGCTTGCTCCTAAAGCTTTACTTGTTGATAACATTATTCGTGATTATAAACTAAACTGTATCGGTCTTTGTGAAACTTGGTTACGCCCGGATGAGTATTTAGCGCTAAATTATGCTTCACCCCAGACTACGCGAGTAGCCATGTAGCACGCACGTTGAAAAAGGGTGGCGGTGTCGCGCTCATTTCTGAAAAAACGCTCAAATTTAATCCTCATACCTCTAATAATTACAAGGCGTTTGAGGCTCTTGTGATGCGGTCCTCTCTATTGTCAATTTATGTAATAACTATCTATCGCTCACCTCGGCCATACACAACTTTCTTAGACGAATTTGCTGAACTTTTGTTTGAACTATTAACCTATGCAGACAAAATTATAATTATGGGGGACTTTAACATTCATATGAACTCCCCACTCAGTTCACTTACTATTGCGTTTCGGTCTCTAATTGATGCATTTGGTTTTAACCAACTGGTTGATTTGCCAACCCATAAAGATGGAAACACGCTAGACTTGGTTCTGACTCGAGGAATTTTAACCTCAAACATTATGGCGTTACCGTGTACTACCGTTATCTCGGATCATTATTTAGTTACATTTGAGGTGCATGCTAAATGTAGTGCTAAAAAAGCTGAAGGATTTAGCGGACGCAATATAAGCACTGGCACAGTTTCTGAGCTCTTTGAACTCCTTCCTGGAGCAGTTGCATCCTTTCCTTCATACAATGGCTCGATTGACTCACTCATGAATGAGTTCAATACTACCCTGACTAGTGTCCTGGATTCATTAGCGCCCATAAAGCTTAAATCACGTCCTAAAAGACGCACGCCTTGGTTTACTGATGAAACTAGAACCCTTAAACAAGAATGCAGGAAATTGGAAAGAAAATGGCGCGCTACCAAGCTTGAGGTTTTCCATCAAACCTGGTGTGACAGCTTGTTAAAGTATAAAGCGGCTCTTGCCTCTGCAAAATCGGCCTACCTTTCGAAGGTGATTGCGTCTCAAAAGAACAATCCCAAAGTCCTTTTAGACACTGTAGCATTGCTTACAAGGCAACAGACTATCGCAGATAGTTCGACGCACTCTGCTCATGACTTAATGGTCTTCTTTACTAAGAAGATTCAATGCATACAGGAAGAAACTGCTAAAGACATTATTAATACCACACATATTAAAGGGCTGAAATCTACAGATGCACGACAGGGTGGCTGTCCAGGGAAATTGTCCAGTTTTAGTGAACTGTCACTTGATGATCTCAAACAGGTGGTGAATGTGGCCAAACCGACGACTTGCCAGTTCGACCCGCCCCCAGGTTCACTTATTAAAAGTATTTTTGGCGTCCTTGGACCTTCAGTTCTAAATATTATAAACATATCACTCTCCTCAGGTGTAGTTCCAGCAGCTTTTAAGTCCGCTGTTATTAATCCCACACTGAAACGACCCAACCTTGATCCAGAAATCTTATGTAATTATAGACCTGTGTCAAACCTACCTTTCCTTTCTAAAGTACTTGAAAAAGTAGTGGAACAGCAGCTGAATGATTTCATATCCGAGAATAACCTTTTTGAATCTATGCAATCAGGATTCAGGGCAAACCACTCTACTGAGACAGCTCTGATTAAGGTAACAAATGATTTCCTACTGGCAATGGATTCTGGCGCTTCATCACTTTTGCTGCTGCTGGATCTTAGTGCTGCTTTTGACACAGTGCACCACAATTTCCTACTAGAACGGTTGGAAAAATGGATTGGTCTCTCAGGAACCGTCCTCTTGTGGTTCAGATCCTACCTCTCAGATAGGACGCACTGTGCGAAATGACATCTGAGCCCTTTAATGTAACCTGTGGTGTTCCACAGGGTTCAGTGCTTGGCCCCCTTCTTTTCAGCATTTACATGCTTCCATTAGGTGATATTATTCGCAAGTACAATATCAGCTTCCACTGCTACGCAGACGACACTCAACTATATCTTCCGTTGGAGGAATCTCCCACACTAAACGGTGGAAATTTGGAGGCCTGCCTCATTGAGATAAAAGAGTGGATGTCACTCAATTTCTTGCGTCTTAACTCTGAAAAGACCGAAATGTTAGTCATTGGTCCATCTAAATGCCGTGACTTATTCTCAAAAACTACTGTGAACATTGACAAATGTCACATCACACAGAGTAACTCAGTTAAAAATTTAGGCGTCATATTTGACCCTGATCTATCCTTTGAAACGCATGTAAAGAAAATTACTAGAGCCGCTTTCTTCCATCTTCGTAAAATTGCTAAAATCCGTTCAATACTGTCTCAGTCGGATGCGGAAATTATAATTCATGCGTTTGTTACCTCCCGTCTCGATTACTGTAATGCACTACTCTCTGGTCTCCCGAAGTCTAGAATCAAGTCTCTTCAGCTGGTACAAAATGCCGCGGCAAGGCTTTTAACTAGGACAAAAAAGTACAATCACATAACACCGATTTTGGCTAACCTGCATTGGCTCCCAGTTAGCCTTAGATGTGATTTCAAGGTTCTCTTAGTATTATACAAAATCAAACATGGACTGGCTCCCTCTTATCTTTCTGAGAGTGCCGGTCTTCTGGTGATCCCAAGAGCAAAGAAGTGTTCTGCTGGTTCGAGAGCGTTCTCCATCCGGGCACCGGTGCTGTGGAATGCTCTTCCCCCTGAGATCCGATCTGCAACCTCAGTGGAAATGTTTAAATCTAAGCTTAAAACTCACTTCTACTCCATAGCATATGAATAACCTACTCTTCTCGTCGGCTGAAAAATAGTCTGCGTAATAATCTGTGAAGCCCTTTGAGACTCTTCGTAATTTAGGGCTATACGAATAAAAATGACTTGACTTGACATTTTGTAAGGGCATGGAGCCGTGGGGGTTGACAGGTATGGTATTTGTCCTCTCGTGGAAACAATGTTTCTAATTCTAGCAGTTTTCACAGCTGAGGAAGTAAAATATTCACGTCATTTCAATTCAGAAAGGGATTCAATTGACTTAGTAACGTTTAAATTACTCGACTAATCTATGCACCTCTACTCCATTGTTACATAATAAGGAGGCAGGAACTGGGGGGCTGGAAAATTAAGATAAACGTAAGGGACGGAATGGAACACTGACTTATTTGTTCCTCTTATTTTAGAAAGGTGGCATAACACTGTCGCCAGACTGGTCGAGCAGGACTCTTCTTCAAACTTTGGGAATGAAGAAGTGTGTGCGTGTAGGACGGGTTGAAAGCCCCGACGATTTCGCACTCGTCAGCGCGGTCCCTTGCCAAGTCTTGTCGGCACATTCCTCTCGTCTAGAGGACACACTTCCCGAAAACAACCCGGGCTTGGATAGCGTTATACAAAGCTAGCAAGTAAACACACTAACGAAACTTTTACTGACTGGTAATCGAATAAGCAGGTGAGATAAACGAAAACTTTGGAACGCCGAGGCCTTATAACGTAGATTAAAACTCATGGCCGGGGTCGATTGCGGATGTCCCGAGCAAGATTCGACGTCGCCGCCCGCCCCTTCTCGCGTCCCCCGCTGTCAAAACAAACCAACTCTCGCCACTTCAAAAAGAAAAGAGATCTTAAAACTTCAATGTCGCTTTACAGGAAGCGTACCGCTAATATAAAACGAACGCACACTAAAATCGGGCGGCTTGAAAGAAAACTTACGATGCATTTCCTGCCAAGGTGGTTGAAAAGGCAGTCGTTCTCTTGGGGCGTCAGCAGCATGGAACCGACATTTGTTTGTCGTTGCTGCTTATGAGGTCCACTCATTGTTAACCAAACGATAACGTTTACTTTACGAAGGTTAACTGTGTCCGGAGAGATCCATAAACAATCCTCGGGTCATCCGTGGCCTTCCTCTGTCCGGTGCCTGCTCTTGACCGGAGTCGCTTTCACGCGACTGCGGTTTAAGAAGTGTTGAAGAATAAAACGTCAAATGTATTTTGTGTTATAAAGACAATCAAGATTAGAGCGAAAATCGGGCCAAATAAAAAAAGTTTCCTGGGAAGTCCGGCTTGCCTAGGCGCTCACAGGCAGTTTCATCCAACATGGCAGTGTAGGGGCGAGTCCATTCTTGTTGAATAGGGGCGGTGACGTCTTCCTGTGGCTACGTCCCACTCGTTCAAAATTTAAAAAGTAAGCTTAAAAATCACCATATACGATTATTTCCTGCATTAAACAATATTTCATTATTGTTGGTGTCAAAAGTGTTAGAATTTAGACTATACCATATGTCAAATTATCATCTTTAGGTATGGTACGATCCTCTCAGCCCCTGGCTTTTATGACTGGAATGTGTGCAGTGCAGAATGGGAGGAGATAAGACACAAGGTGCATGTGGCCAGCACAATAGTAAGGGAAATGTGAGAGACTTTGGGGTGCAATTAATGTAAATCTAAAAGCACTTTTGGAAGACAAGCATTCCAATATTCTTCAAATAGTATTATGCTGCCCTATTCTGTTGTAAAAGAGGATCCCTAGTTTCCTTTATCTTTTCTTCCCAGCTTTGATAAGACTTAATTTTCTCCCTGGATTTTGAAAGCTCCTTAGATGATTCATCACAATGCACTAAATATAGTTCGTTATACACTGTAGAAAAATTAAGAATGCTCCAGTTACAATAAGTACCCTGAGGGGGATGAGTCAAATAGTCCTCTGTATGTTCTCGAGATCGGGGTTTTTTAACTGTTGGATTGGGACCTAAAATTGTGCCAATCAACTGAAATTGTGCCAATTAACTGATGATGGCTATAATTTCCTCCGAATGCAAGTTGACACCCACCATTTCACACCACAGAAAAAAGGTAAATGGTCAATAATAATATGTATTGTGCTTTTAATTAGAAGACCTACTAAGGGTTTCACAATGTACTTCACACTTTACCCAATCACACTCACCCCGATGACCTGAGGCAGCCATGCAAGGTGCCTACCTGCCTATCAGGGGCATCAGGGGTTTATTGTTTTGCCCAAGGACACTTTAAAATGTAACTGATCAAGGGCTATACAAATAAAAACGACTTGACTTGACTAACTCTGAGGAGCCGGGAATCGAACATCTTAGTCCCAAGACGGCGGCTCTACCTCCTAAGAGTCAAATGCAGTGAAGTTGTATTTTATAACCAAGCTCAGGTAGATAAAACATTTACAGACGCTTCTTACTACCATTCGACTGATGCAAAACGGTAGATACAAACATTTTTTTCGGGATGTCGAAAAATATCCGGACATTGCTGTAAGTTAGATTTTGTACTGTGTGCACCTTTTTCCGAGTAGTGGACAGTGCTGCATTGCTTCTGTCCGCCGTGTGGCGCTGTGAGAGGTCATCCAGCATCCACCGGAAGAAAAAAATCTGGCTTCTACTTCCTAGTTCGTGTGTAATGTAAACACACTGCACTGTATCTCTAGCACGCTAAGAACTGTGACATTTTTATTCTTTAATATCTCGTGTATCCATTCGATATGTTTGGTGTAAAGTGTAAAGAAGAGACGTGCAGTTTCTTTGGAAATGAAAGTGGAATAAGAAAGCTTGATGCGGTTGAGAAAATGGTTGGATCGCTTTTTTTTCGTCCACTTTTTCCCACAGAGGAGGAAGTCACCTAACTCTTCCAAAAGTAAGTTAAACATAAATTTATTTTTCTTTACCGTCAAGTCAAGTCATGTTTATTTGTATAGCCTTTAATCACAACGAGTCTCAAAGGGCTTCACAGACCACAGAATGTCAACGTCTAATGTGTAGCTTTATTTTTCAGTACTATGCTTTATCATTCAGCCTGATTTGTAACGTTATAGAGCATATTACTTTATTAAACGTTTATTTTTCAGTTTCAAAACAATACAGGCTACGTATACCAGCCTTAAACATACTTATACAAACCTTAAACATACAAATGTTTTGTAATTACATTGGAAGAACAAAAAGTAGTTGATTTACATAATTGAACTGTTTCCAGTTTCCGCGTCCCCCACATGGGTCCATCATCTTCAAAACCTTAACAGTCATCCTGCTTTTTCACCATGGCATATGATTCAGAAATGAAATTGTTTAATAGTCATTTGCAAATACAAGAGTACTGTAATTCTTTGCCTGTGTGAGTCATACTTATTTCAACAATAAGCCTGCGGATATCTTTGCAACATGCTCAGTCAGGCTCATCAATGGTTGTTACACACAAAATGGTGGTGAGGTGGAAATAGAAATAAAAATCTATCCCAGATGTGTTGTTTTGCCTCATTTATGTGTACTGAAACACACTTCTTGTGTTTTTGTACTCCGTTTCCAACTCAAGTGGTTTTCAGTGATTTGTCCAATGTCCAAAGTTGTCCCTCAGGGAGGTAATAACATGCTCCGGTCTTCCATATCTTGGGATTTTACGTAAACCGTTTCCTTCTTCAGGCAGCACTAATGTTATATGCGTCACATTGTTGCTCAACTAGTAATTGACAACGCCTTCTTTATAAGGAACAAATTACATTCACCTTTACAACCCTTTGTTAACATAAGCTGGATATAGACACATTACCTAACAGATGGTGGTATACTGTATAGTCTTCTCAGCCTTTGTAACCTTTTAAACAGTCTCCTCCCTTAAGACTAGGACCAGCCATGTCCACTCCACGCATCAGCCCGGTATTGCAGTACCTCCGGGAACAGTGCATTCGCAATGATCGCAGCAAGGCTTTAAGGCTAGGACCTTAGCTTGGCCTTTTGGCTGAGAGTAAGAGTCCCGGCTCCTAGGCTTTGCAGCGTATTATGAACTGACCGATAACGGATAATGGATAATGAATAAAGAAGACAGAACAATAACCCTTAACCCCCCCCCCCCCCCCCCCTTAGTCTTACGAGAGAGAACTACAAAGGTAAGACCTATCTTTTGGTGCTCCACAAAAGAAGTTAATTTTAAACATTATAACCCCAGCTGACAAATCTCTCACCATGCATAGTAATGTGATTGATATTGTCAAGCTGTTTACGTTTATTTTCGTTTTGTTTCAGTTTTACTAAATATTAATTCCCCTTTGTAGAGATCAAAGAGATCAGACCCAGCAGAAAAAGCTAATGTTGTGACTCATCCATTTGCAGGTAAATTGTACCAATTTTTATACTGATTATTGTTTTTATTCCTATTTTCTCATATACATTAAAAAAGGATGATGTTGGTTACAATTCAGACTAAAGAAAAACATGTTGAATTCATTGTAAACATTAAAAATCCACTATACGATCTCTTGTTAAAAGTATCTTGTTAAAATGAAAAGATGTAAAAATGTATTGCGATATTCTAAAATGTATTTTCTGTAAAGTGAAAAGAAAGCTCTTTGATATGCTTTGTTGTTAGTCTTACGAGAGAGAACTACAAAGAGATCAAAGAGATCAGACCCAGCAGAAAAAGCTAATGTTGTGACTCATCCATTTGCAGAAACTGTAATAATAAAAACCTCATCATCCAGTCCAGTGTGAATGTGGATCTTTGGTGGGACACGTACACCGCGGTTACATATATATATATATATATATATATATATATATATATATATATATATATATATATATATATATATATATACCAATGTGGTGTTTGGTCAATCGATTCAATTGCACTGTACTCAGTGCTTGACCTACTTGAAAAACCTGAATGACAAGTAGGGAAAAATACAGGAAATGCTGTATCTCTCCAGCTGGTTGAATGTTTTAGATAGCCACTCCGAAACAACACAAATAGCTTCACTTCCTTTAAATGTGTTGAAGTGACTTTCAACACATAGTGTTCTGTTTCTGTCCACTTGGATCTATAAATACATCTAAGGTACATTGAGCAATTGAAAGTAGCAATTGTAAGGTTAAACGGTCGTCATATGAGAAGTCTTTCTCAGCAAGAGCTAATGTCACTTGGTATGCACAGACTCAGGCAGCCAAAGAAAGAGGAGAATGTGTCGGTTGTGTGGCTGCCTGGTCAGGGTTTATGCAGTTTAGAGGAGACACCTTGAACACCCTCACCAAAGATGAGCAAGACCCACCAAACAAGAGAAGGAGGGCAGACGGCAACATAAATATTGTATTTTGGATCACAGTAGAAGACGTGGCCTCCAGACTTTCACATACATATTTAATCATCTTGGCGATCGTACAATCTGTTACTATTAAAAATGACTGAAAGATAGGCATTACATGGTGCTTGCAGATTTATGACAAAATCAATTTTAACATAATTACAGTGATAATGAATTACGGAATGATTATTTGCTTTGACAAATTGAAGAAATCCATCAAAGTAATCCAATTTTTGATGTAATTTTTATTTGGAGGATTCTACAAAACAAAAAACTGAATGGAACATGCCTAATGAGCCACTGCAACAAAAAGAGTGCAACAAAACACAGCATGCATTCATAAAAAAAACAGCAGCCCTTTGAAAAGCTAAATAAAATCTAATGGATATAGTTCAAGCTTGAATTATGTGCTAATATCACAAGTCACTGCATGAATAAAATGCAGCAGCTTCCTCTCTCTCACGTGATACCAAATCAACACACCCATCCTTGGGCCTGAACAACAAAACACAAATAATATCTATAAGTAACATTCAAAATATATACTGTCAAAAATCAGCAATCACCTAATAAAACAGATACTTTGTCACTTAAAAGTGCCTGTGTGTCTTCTGTGTTAAATTGAGGCTGTAGCGATAGGTTGCGTTATACTGTGATGCTGCCCCTTTAAAAGGGGTGGAGCTTGCACTATGCACATAAAAAACGCGTGAGAGAAGAAAACAAAGAGAAGAAACCCGACATAGTAAAGAGATCTCTTGGTTTTCAAAGTTAATGAGGAAAGAACCACCCGTGAAAAGTAAAATCCGCTAAGTAGCATCTCGCACCTTCATAAAAGCCCCCGAGGGTAAACTTACCTTGAGATGACGTCATTACCAAATGAGAGTATACGACTGTAACAAAAAAATAGTTTTGGATCTAAGAATAATAGGCCTAACACACAATACACAATAGCTGTTGAATGAATTGTTTTATTGTCGTTATACAAAAGTAAAAAAAAATTGGAGGGCTTCTCCTCTCAGTGTAAGAAAGCAGTTTAGAGAGCGGCCATCTAGCTGCGCTTTAGCATCGGGTGTCTTCGAAAGGAGACAGATCTCAGCGGTGATTAAAATGAGACTGTCCCGGATGTAGCTGTTTTCCAAGAGTTGTGGCTCCAGGTCATAAATATCGAGGCTAATGGTCCGCAGAGGCAGTTTCGGAGAGTTGTTAGCCTTCCCGTTAGCAGTAGGCCGGATCAGCAGCCCCGCTCTTGCCTTCTCACTGATTCTGCACCAGTCGCTTCTGGAATCCGATAACAATCCAAGGAGCACCCCATGGTGATCACCCTTTCTTTGCACTGTTCTGACTGTCCTCAGAGTCCTATATCATTAATGAATTTATTTTCAATGTAACGAGCCGCTAAAACCAAGCGGTCTCTACGCTTCACAGATTCAGCAATACTCAGACAGGATACAGAAGCCAATTACAGGATCTAAAACAGACAGTCAGACCCACCATACACAGAGGGTCCTCCATAATCTTTCCCCGCTCCTGTGTAACAGAAATAATAGATAGATAGATAGATAGATAGATAGATAGATAGATAGATAGATAGATAGATAGATAGATACTTTGTTCATCCCCGAAGGGAAATTCACATTTCCAGCAGCATCCCTGAGCTGAGAACAATCGAGAACAATCGAAAATAACACGGGAGCTGCTGGAGTGGCTGCCATTCGTGACGGCGCCGGAAGAAAAGATTCAATTTGAATCATGTACAAACAAACAAAAAATTGAATCATGTACAAACAAACAAACAAACAAACAAACAAAATATTCATAATAAAATGGGGGGAAAATAATTTCTGATACTGATATAACCAGGTAAAACTAATTTTAAGTTACTTGTCCAAATGAATGTTGTGCCATCTCACCTTTCCCACTCTCTCTCCTCTCCCCCACGATACAATGATATCAATGACTCTAAAAACAAAATCAATTGAATACCAAATCCGCGAAGGAGTGAACGAGCACAACCAAAGCGCAGAAAGGCAAGGAGTCTCTGTGGTTGAAAAGTAGTATCTATTCTAAATTTTTTTACAGCATTTGAAAATGTTTAAAGTGTTTGTGTGACGTTTTTGCCAATACAGAAACCATATAAAAATAAAATGGTATTTCCCTCGGGCAGCACGGCGGTGCAGTGGTTAGAGCGTGTGCAGAACAATTCTGAGGTCATGAGATTGAACCTTCCTGTGTGGGGTTTTCATGTTCTCCCCGTGCTTGCATGGGTTTCCTCCCACATTCCAAAAACATGCATGTCAGGTTAAGTGGCGGGTTCAAATTGCCCTAAGGTGTGAATGAGCAAGTGAGTTGTATGTCTCTGTGTGCCCTGCGACTGGCTGGCGACCAGTTCAGGGTTTCCCCTGCCCACTGCCCGAAGACAGCTGGGATGGGCTCCAGCACCCCAGTGACCCTACTGAGGATAAGCGGTGCAGATAATGAATGAATGAATGAATGATTGTATTTCCTCCCCAATCTATTTTAATTTCTAAACATTTTTGGAAAAGCGCCAGGGAGCCACAGTGCCGTGCTAAAGAGCCGCATGCGGCTCCTGAACCGCGGGTTGCGGGTTCTAGGTATATGAAGGATGTAGTAGCATGTATTTAGAATGTAAGCAGAATGTTTCACTGCATAAATGAAAGGTCAAACACAAGAACATTCAAAACTTTCATTCTGCTTAATATTTTTTTCTTTTTATCTTTGCTACTGTGCAAGTCAATAGTATCACGTCAAAACCGGTCTTCCTGACGTGGACTTCAAAACAAGTTTTTCTTGTTAGACTTAACTTTGCACGTGCGATGACGAGTACCTTTATCAGAATTAGAATTGTGTTTATTGTCATTGATAATGTAGTGAACATTAGTTATAACGAGTGAAGACGTGGCATTCTAGAGAAGAATAAGGTAAAAAAGAATGTTAGGATAGATAAACCAAAATATTTACAATACATTCCTTGGAGACTGGCCTAAGTAGTAAATGCATCAGCAATTAAAAAGGTAGGTGAAATGACATTTAACAGCAGCACATTTCAGAAAATAAATTAGGAAATAAGATATGATTAATCATTTTTTCTACACAATATTCATATTTTTACAGTAGTGAGGAATAGAGTATCCCATGGTTGAATGGCGCATTATCCAACAGACGATAACCCGAACATTCTTGGAGAAATCTCACTCAAACTGCTCAACATTTGCCCGAAAAAAATTAATTGTATTTTGCAAACAAGCATAAAAACTGGACTTTACTTAATGTGATCTTGGGCTCTGGCTTTCTTGATCTTACGTCATCTCCTCATGGACTGAAATTGATGTACCTTGTCCCTCATAGTGAACTCCACTCACAGAATTAAAGGTGATAGAGCACACATTGACGCTTAAGAACACTCTTGACTATAAAACACAACTGATGTTACATAATTAGGACTAAATAAATGAAGAAGTTATAAGTAAATACATTATGAAATCCTGACTAAATATAGGCAGGGACCTATTTATATATTAAAATTGCTATAGCAATGAGATGTTATCAAAACTCCTTTCTTTGTGTAAATGTGTTTAAAGGTTTCGGCGTATAAAGGGTTCATCATAATGTTTTAATTATAGTTAGACTGCTGTTTAAGATGGCGGAAACTTAATTTTAAGCAGTGTATTTTTGGGGAACTCTTAATTTAGGCTTTTTTGACCTGCTATCTTTGGTCAATGACCCTTTTGCCAGGGATAACTGCATATGTTTGAAGTGTATTTTTAATGTAAGCCATTTATGCATGCCTGGAGAGGAATGGGTGCCACCAGGCTGTACTTGCTCTTGACGCACCACCAAAAATGGTGCCCCTATAACCCGAGTGGTTAAGGAATCCACCGGACCGACCAACCATTAATACATGCAAAATTTAAAAAAAAAAGAAATTGTTCATGTTTTAGACCGCGGAGCGGTTTAATGCATTACAATATTTTCACAGCCCG
This sequence comes from Urocampus carinirostris, assembly GCF_059441175.1. Classification (NCBI taxonomy): domain Eukaryota; kingdom Metazoa; phylum Chordata; class Actinopteri; order Syngnathiformes; family Syngnathidae; genus Urocampus; species Urocampus carinirostris. The sequence continues at coordinate 17,066,029 of NC_142359.1, forward strand.
GCCCAATATTGGCATTAAAAATGTCAACAACTTTAATAATAATAAATATTACAGTGAATCAACGTGCACCCTAATTTGTATGTCCTCATAAGATCATACCGAAATCACGTGACTTTTCTGCACATAGAGTTCAACCTTCTATGGTCCCTGTGGCAAAATGACCTGTCAAGCTGCATCCCCGTGTTATCTCTGCATTGTCCCGGCGGGATTATCACAAAATAGTCTTTTATTGCCAAAAACTCAATGTGTGTATAAAAATTGACATGAGACCACACATGCGAAACACCCATACGGACACCCAAGATCTCTCTCGGTGACAAAATAAAACCCAGCAAATAAACTGACCTTTGCAAAAAGTGTGTGGATGTTGTGCGGTTACCGTGCACAGCTTGTCATGTCGTCATCAAAGGGATCCCATGTATCATCGAACTGCAATGATCAATCTCTGCTCCTTTATTTTTTTTCCACATTTTTTACTCCTGTATTCTAGACACATCTGGCATAATATTTGCGATGTGACATAATGGGTTTGAGTTAAACATTCTCATTGTTAATTGGCTATAGCTGACACCAAAGTTGTGGAAAGTGGTTTGATGCATTCCTTGCTATCTCTTCTCCACAGTAACAGTTGCACCACTGAAGATGTGACTACCCGTGCGGACCACACTAATTTCAATTTACATGGACTGCCTCAAACGCCCAGCTAAAGTTCAGTGTGGCTGAGAAAAATATAATGGAACCTTTTTTTCTTTCTGTGTGGCCTGGCACAAAATGGCTGGTTCTTGTCTCTGGCCCAAACCTTGGGTTAGAAGATTCCAAACAGTTAAATTATGTAATTTCTGTAGTTACATTTTGATAAGCTTGTGTTGTAAAATGATAAATCAAAAATCCTTTCAGAGAATGTTAATTTATTTGTGAAACCAAACACAAATACAGTTGTAGAACCGCTTTACCTTATCACCAATCACTATTTTTCTCTAATAATTGAATTCAATAATACAACAAACTTCTTTATGTAAAAAAGGTGTTTTTGTGATGTGGGGAACCTTTAAACACCTTATCCTATTTTTTCAATTGATTTTCAGCTGGTACAAAATGGTGCAGCGACGCTTTTAACCAAGACAAGAAAGTTTGATCACATTACCCCGATTTTAGCTAACCTGCATTGGCTCCCTGTTTGCTTAAGGTGTGATTTTAAGGTTCTGTTGGTAGTATACAAAATCATGCATGGACTTGATCCCTAACATCTTTTAGAATTATTTCCCCCCTATGTTCCAGTCTAGAGCCTTCTGTCTGAAAATGCTGATCAACTAGTGATCCCCAGAACCAAGAAGAAATCCAAAGGTTCGAGAGCATTCTCCATTCGGGCCCCGGTGTTGTGGAATGCTCTTCCCCCTGAGATTGGATCTGCAACCTCAGTGGAAATGTTTAAATTTACACTTAAAACACACTTCTATTCTATAGCAAATGAATAACCAATATCTGTGTATTATTTGTTATTGCAACATCAATTGCAGCCTGGTCATCCTGGAAGGGGGACTACCCCACGTGCGGTCCCTTCTTAAGGTTTCCTCATTTTCCTCATGTTGAGGTTTTTGAGTATTTCCTTGCCCTCATATAGGTTTTTGATCAGGGGTTTGTGTAATAATAGTCTAGTTTTTGCAATAATCTGTGGTCTGTGCAGCCCTTTGAGACTCTTTGTGATTAAGGGCTATACAAATAAACATTTTAAGTTGTTTAGCATTTGTCTGTTGGATGAATATCAAAGGGGACGATTTCTCCTCAATTGTCACTGCCAAAAGAATAACTATTTCAATATTGTAAATTAATAAACCACAATTTTGTTTTCACAATATCTTCCTGGGAAAGTAACAGTAAATTGACCTTTTTAAATCATTTTTTCCTCATGATAAATGTTGTCCATTGATTTTTCCGCCATTCACATTTACCTGAGTGGGCCTGACGCCAAGCAGGATGTTTGAAAGCACATCCTGATAGAGACTCAGGCAAGCCCACCCAGGCAAGTAGAGAAGGGTGATGAGTCCCATGAAGTGGTGCGGATAGTGAGAGTAGTCCCAGGAGCAGGCATCAAACTGCTTCAGACCCAAACCCCAGCACAGCTCCCAGGTGTAAATGAAGCAGATGTAGATAGGGAGCCTCTGCCAAGTCCCCCACTCTCTTTTAAAGTGTAGGTGCAGGTACAGTTTCTCCACCACGAAGCTACAGCTACCGTACATAAGGAAAGACCACAAAGATGTGTAACCGGTGAGGCTTTGATTCTCCACCAAGTTGAAAACTGATGTAAACAGCACCTCATCCAGAAAGCCGTGCATGCCATAAAACAAGAAGCGCAGGTACCCGGGCAAGCTTTGTAGAGGGGGGGATCCGCTGGCGGCATGGTACTGTAACCCTGACATCACTCTGTGGAACACTTGACTAAAATAAAGAGCCACGACGTAGTTCAGGACCAAGGGTAACTGTAAAGTGAACTTCACCGGGTTGTTTAAATGGTTGCTGATGCCCTCGATGAGAAGCTGCAGGCTGATGTAAACAGCAGGATAGACGAGCAAATGAAATATCACAGGTCTCCGTTGAAAGCATCTCCTCTTCGAGTAGACCATCTCCAGTGCAAAATGGGTGAGTGAGTGCACTACCCACATGCACGGCGATGAAAACCCCAACAACTTGGGGTCCCAGTCGGAAAGGAGCCCCCGCACCGAGGAGAAAAGGACATCCAGGGTCACACCGTGCATTCCGTAAAAGTAGAGCCGCATCCTTGGCGGCAGGCAACGTGCAGTCTCCTCGGTCTGATCGGAACAGGCGGATTCATCCGTTCTATTTCGAATGTTTCTAGAGCGACAGATCATCATTCGTTTTCGATCTGGATCGGTTTCATAGTTCAGAAACACTGTTTTCAAAGGCGCTATGCAGTAAACGCAAATTCTGCCAGGATGTTTTTGTTGCGTTCAGGTACCTCAGGGAAAGAGTAGATTTTAGTGTCCCACGTGTTCCCTTATGTATTTCTTTTTTTTTTTTTTTTTTTTATTAAGCTTGTTGCAACAAACTTCAAATAAGACTGATTCAGTCAGAATTTTCAAGCATTTATATTAATTTTCTATTTACTTTGATTCCGTGTCGTTTTGGTTTGTAATTCAATAAAAAAATAATAGGGTTGCGAAGTGACTGATAGAAAAACAGTAGTGCACTCTCCCAAACTAGCAGAGCTGGACAGTAGAGGGCAGCATTGCAACATGTTTGTGGCTGAGCTAGACGGGCTCCTGCTTAGTCCATGGTCTCGTTTTCATTCGCAGAGACAAGGGCAAGAAAACGGATGCTTTTTACTACCAGTGATAATTTTGTAGCACCTATGCTGCTCGTCAGATCGAAGAAAAGCTAATGGAATAGATCTAGGTTTGATTAGTGGTAAAATTAATAGAGAAAACACCCCAGTCAAAATGGTCAGAAGAGGGATCAGAACCAGAAACTATGGCCAGGACAGCTTCAGATTCAGATTCAGATTCAGATCTACTTTATTGTCATTCTAGTACACGTGTATACAGAACGCAATGTCGATACATCTGACCCGCAGTTTCCTTGAATGTACAGTTATAAGTAAAAGTTGTATTGTATTATGGCTACGTATAGTATTTTACCATAGTGCCGATAGTGCAAGAGGAGTAGCTAACCGGATGTGCAAAATGGGCAGTCAGGTTAACAAGTCAGGTAAACAGTAACATTAACACTGTAACAATAACGCTGTAAGTACAATAGTGCAGAGAGCAAATGTGCAAGGAGTGGCAAGCTATAAAGAACTGCCAGTAGTGCAAAAAGTCAGATTAGCAGCCGTTTAGATTTAGGTTAACTATATGTTAGATTGATCATTTAACAGTCTAATGGCCAGGGGGATTAGACTACTGCGGAACCTGGTGGTCCTGCACCGCACACTGCAGTACCTCTTCCCAGAGGCTAGCCGAGTGAACAGTCCATGATGGGGGTGAGAGGGGTCCCCGATAATGTTCTTAGCATGGGATAGGCAGCGCTTCTGGCCAATGTCCTGAATGGCTTAAACCACAGTCACATTTTCCAGACATAACCCTATCTGGAGGGACAAGAACATAGCAGTGAAATAAAATATGAAATTCACGCAAATGTTGGTTATTTCCATCTTCCTCTACACTTGAGAGACTTGGACTCTCACCGCAAAACTGGAAAATAAAATTCAGATGCGAGATGCGATGCTACAGGATCAGCTACTTGGACCATGTAACAAATGACACGGTGCGTAACACCATCACAGGGCACATTGGACCCTATGAAGAACTTTTGTCAACTGTGTGCAGACGGAAACTTCAGTGGTATGGTCACGTCACAAGATCATCAGGACTGACCAAGATAATTCTCCAAGGCACAGTCCAAGGGGGCAGGAGGAGAGGAAGACAGAACAAGAAGAGGGTGGACAACATAAAGGAATGAACTGGTTCCAACTTTGCCAATACCCAAGAACAGGCCAGAGACCGTCAACATTTGCAGCAGGCTGTCCAGAGTTGTGTCCTCATTGGTGCCCCGAAGACCCACGCATTAAGGGAACCGTGAACTGTGAATTTAAATGTAATGTATGTAGGTTCCTGATATTCTAATTTCTGACACAATCTTCTGGCTGAAATAATCATTGCAGCCTCTGTCAAGCTGCTTGTCTAAGACACACTCGAAAAAACTCTTATTTTTTTCACATTTTTGACAGGTTTGGGTTGGTATTTGGACTGTATTTGAAACATTACTATTTCATACCTTCACATTTTTCATCCTACAATTAAAGAAAACAATCCGAACGCCGGGTGAAATCACGCTTTAGCACTGATAGGGTTTTGGAATGAACTGTCTCTTTTGAGTGAGAATTTAAAGTCACACTATAATACACTTCAAATTCCAATGACAATCCAAATGAATCACAAAAAGGTTCATCAAACACAGGTCTGATGTGTTTCTTTTAGGAAATCCCAAATCCATGGGTATCGCTGGTTTCTCAGGAATCAGGATTCCAAAGTTAAGTTTGAAGCAATAATACTGCCATGACCTTGATGCTGAGCTCTATGATGAATCAGATCTTGGCTGGATTTTTAGCCAAGGGTAGATCGCCACTTGGGTAACTGAGATTTCTAATCATCCAAAGAATCGCAGAATTTTCCTTGGAAAGAAAAAAACCTGGCCCAAAACTTGTGTACCGTAAATTCCGGACTATAAGCCGCTACTTTTTTCCCAAACGTTCAACCCTGCAGCTTATTCAGTAATGCGGCCAATTTGTGTAATTTTTCTAACGGCCGCCAGCGGCGCTCGAGTACATGAGGTAAGATTTAGACCGCTGGAATATATGCGCCGAGGAATACTGCAACTTCTTAGCTTGTGATTAGAAGGAAACAGAGCTATTGCACGCAAACATTACTTTGCGAGCGTGTTGCTAGCGAGTTTTGAAATAAGGGAGCGTGTGACGAGGGCGTGTGACGACGTCTATATGACAATGTTTCTTTCTGATTCTGAGGAAGACGACTTTGATGGCGTCAGTTCTAAGGAGGAAGATGAGGATGGTTTACCGTGACTTGTACAAGTACGGTATATTTTTTAACAGATACGTTTACTGTTTTGCGAGCGTGTTGCTACCTGTCACAGTCACAGTTTGGGATGAAAGTTATATTATTATTATTAAAGCTTTGAAAACTCTCTCGGTGTACCGTCTTTCTTTGTAAATATGTGTAACCATGTGTAATATGTATTTGCAACTGTATATTTTTGTAATGTATTTATTTTAGTGACTTATTCTGATATGTTTTCTACGGGCGAATCAAAAAGAAGGGGAGAAAACAATGGGGGCTGATGGGAAGTGGAGTAAAGGTGAGACGTGTTTTTGGACGCAGCGGACAATAGTGGATATATATTTTTCCCAGCCTTACCTTTGGAAATATAGACTTTTTTTCCTTGGAATACTTTCAACTGGACCCGGACTCTGCAGGTCTGCATCAAACATTAAGTACCGGTATCATTTTCTTAATTTTGCCGGCTGTGGTTTTTAAACTGTATACTTTATATTCAGTTACAATGGCGGGACTTAAAGTCGGGTTTGGGTTACTTTTGTGATTGTGTTACATGTTGTAATGTGGGTGCATGCGGCTTATATACAGGTGCGGCTTGTGTAAGTACAAAAGCGGTTGTCCTCTTAAAATGTGGTGGGTGCGGCTTATAATCAGGTGCACTCTATAGTCCGGAATTTACGGTAATTAGTGTTTTTCATCCATTGTGAATCTTTTAAAAGAGGCAAACAAAAGAAAAAAATCCAGTCTTTTTTTAAGAATAAACTTTGACAACATCGAGTCGTCTGCGGCCATGTATCAAGAAAAATAAAAGGGCTGACTACTTGTAGCCCAAGTTAGATACAATAACTTGTACATTTTTAAACATACTGTAAATTATGAGAGCCAAGTAACAATATAAAGTACAATCAATAGAGACATAAAATATTAAATGGGGATCTCAAATTTGGTTTAAACGTTATAATCTTTTACCACAAACATTGTTTTCTTAGTGCATCAAAGAAACCTTTTAATACGTCAAAAGAAACGGAAACAAAACTTGTCTAGTTTGGGTTTTTTGTCCATTGTGACTCACGTTGTCACCGGTTGGAGAGATGTGTTTTTTTCCAAGCAATGCTTTGTTGAACAACTGCCTTTGATAATCTCAGGTTGTTGTCTACGCTGACGTGCCTGTTCTGCTCACAGTGAGCAATGACAAAAGACATTCAATAGGTTCAGGCTTTGATGCCTTTGATGTCTTTTCTTACAAAACTGTTGAAACAGGCAATAAGAATAAATTGCTTGCTAATTTAAAGGATTTATTATATTTGATAATTGAGTTATGCGATTTATTATTTACTAAAATGTGTTTCTCATCCATCCGTTACATGCAGCACCTATCCTGAGTAGGGTCGCGGGGTGCTGGAGCCCTTCTCAGCTATCTTGGGCAGTGGGCAGGGGACACCCTGAACTGGTTGGCAGTTGCAGGGCACACTAAGACAGACAACTTATTTGTCCATTCACACCTGGGAACAATTTGGAACGGTCAACCTGACATGTATGTTCTCCATTTGGGCTCCAGTGCTGTGGAATGCTCTTCCCCAGGATTCATTTTACCTCTGAAAAGTGATGGGTCCCGGCTACTCACATGCTCAAAAATCTATGGATCCCAACAGAGATCTATGGGTCCCCAAAATTTAGTGTTATCGAGGTTGAAATTGTAAATCCGTGACAAATAATATAATAAAATCTATATATTTATGCAGTTTTAATCATCAAATTCAATCATTTTCTGCATCAACTTATTGTTGGTAATATACTGATTAAAGGGATAACCACAAACCTGTCTTTTTTTCATTTCCTCCTTTTATACTTCCTTTTTTCTTAACTTCTTTATACAACATCATCATTCGTAATATAGTGCATCAAAACAAGTGAGCCGTTTGACAGCCGGCTCTCTTGAATGAGTTGAGCCGAAAAAGCCAGTTCTCTAAAAAGAGACGAACTTTTCACTACACAACTCGAGATCAGCGTGTAGACGAAAACTCGAACCGCGAGACCAAAACAACATCTGCCTGACGAATAGTTTAGAGCGCGGTAAATCTCTGTTTAAAAAAAATGTAATCGGGTAATAATGACAATTTTGTGTCAAAAGAGTTGCTTTCCGGGGACGCACGTTGATTTGAGACTATGCGTCCCCAGCAAAAATGATGCATCTAGGACGCAGGGACGCGGACAAACGAGAACACTGCTTCCCCCTGAGATTCGAGCTGCAACCTAAGTGGAAATTTTTTAATTTAAGCTTAAAGCACACTTCTATTCTATAGCACACGAATAACCTATATTTAATGTTGACAATATCTGTGTACTATTTGTTATTGCAAAATCCATTGCAGCCTGGTCATCCTGGAATGGTGGTTACCTCATGTGTGATCCCTTCTCAAGGTTTCTTTTCCTCATGTTGCGGTTTTTGAGGTTTTCCTTGCCCTCATGTAGGTTTTACATCAGGGGATGGTGTAATAATAGTCGGTGGTTTGTAATAATCTGTGTTCTGTGCAGCACTTTGAGACTCTTTGTGATTACAAATACACATACAAATAAACATGACTTGACTTGACTTGGAATGTGGGAGGAAACCAAAGTGCATGGAGGAAACCCACGCAGACATAGGGAGAACATGCAAACTCTGCACAGAGAGGTTGGTCGCCAAATCTGAACCCATGACCTCAGAACTGTGCAAAAGACGCACTAACCACTCAGCTGCCATGCCGTTGTGTTTCTTATCAGATTATAATATATATTTTTAAAATGTTGAATCATCCTTTTATGTATTTATTTCTAACTTTCGGTCACCCCTCTCGAGGGGTATGACCAGGGTAGATAGATTTCTTAATTGCTTTTTAACGGGGGTTACAGTTAGGTTTTCAATCAGTCACTGCCTGGACAGGCTAGTAAAACACTCACGCAAACACTGCCCACTCACCTTCATCATTTGTATAACGGCTCATTCCGTTGATGACATTTTCCTCCCTGTAAAACCAGTAAGCAAATGCCCTCGTCATGGCTATATCCCTTTAATGTGCTCGACAGCCTACCTTAAATAGCTTGACCGTAACATTTTCTTATCAAATTTGTTCCAGTAGTCTCATTTCAAATGACTGATGGCCGGAAGATTAAGCTGTCTTCGGTGATGGTTGATTTCATCCCTCTTGAAATTAGTAAGTCTTCGGCCAAGCACTTAGACTGAGGAGTGCAGAAAATGTAATTTCAGAACCCATATCCCTATGTCAATAAAGAATGGGCAGATGGCCTTTTGCTTTTGTGTGGAGGTATATCGGATTTGGTTGAAATGCTCACAATGTCATTTTTTTGGCCACTCAAAATATTTCCAAGGTGCCTGTTGCTCAGAAAAGATTTGCACATGTTCCAGCAAGAAGAATAAAGACATTTTTTCCCCCCAAAGCGGCTTTGCATTATCAGCGGGATGCGGTTGACAGCTCTCATATTAGGGATTCAAAACAACCCCCCAGGCTGAGGAGGGTGTTCTCTGTCAGAATTAAGCAAAACACCCGCTCTTCCACTCTCAAATATTGTTTTGTGGGTAAAATACAGTGTGCGATAAAATCTACCGCTTTTTAAAGTCAAAATATTGGCATTTATGTCCTAGTGATAAAAAACCCTAATTCATTAAAATACGTATATACATATATATATATATTTATTTAAATAATGAGCATAAATGCCCCAGAATATTATATAAACATGATTTTTTTTCAAATAGTGGCAGGTTGAGAAATTAGCATATATTTTACTTAACACGAGCCTCACCTAAAGAGAGCTGACATAATTGTCTGTCATTGCTGCTAAGGGTACCAGAAAACCTCAAAAATGCAAAAAAAAGAGAAGTAAAATTATGCATTTTGGTGACTTTGATTCTGTGTAGTTTGTATTCTTTCTTTTGCATTTTTTGCTATAGTTTTCGGTTGCACTCCACCACAAACCAACATGTAGTGGTCAAAAAACACACGCTGTCCCTTTAGGATTGAATTGTAATCAAGTTTACTGTGAAACCTTGTGTAAGCAATGTTATGCAGCCACTTTCAACCGATCAGACTTATTCAACTCCTCCAAATCTGGTGGCTTGCTTTTATGAATTAAATTGTTGTTATTGATCGCCAGCTCTCTGTGTAAAAATCCATCCATCCATCCATTACCTGCACCGCTTATCCTCAGTAGGGTCGCGGGGTGCTGGAGTCGATCCCTGCTATCTTCGGGCAGTGGGCAGGGGGCACCCTGAACTGGTTGCCAGCGAGTCGCAGGGCACACAGAGACAGATAAATCACTGGCTCATTCACACCTAGGGAGAATTTGAACCGGCCAATTAACCTGACATGCATGTTTTTGGAATGTGGGAGGAAACCGGAGTGCCTGGAGGAAACCCACGCAAGCACGGGGGAAACATGAAAACTCCACACAGGAGGTTCGATCTCATGACCTCAGAACTGTGCCGCACACGCGCTAACCACTGCGCCGCCATACTGCCCCTAGATAAAATTATTAAATAATAATATGAATAATAATACTAATAAATAAATACAGTATAACTGTTATGCTCCCGTTTTGAAATAAATAGTGTTTGTAAAGAACATGTACACAAAAATAACACCGTTGAGTGAAGTGGCACCTTTTATTATTTGTAATCGTGAAAGTTTGGTGGCTCATTCGAAATATCTTCCATCTTCTTGTCCCGGTTCTGCTTGTCCTTATATTTTGGGGAGAAGATGAAATCTAAAATAAGATAGTCACGCATTTATGACAAATACTGACTAACTTAGCCTCCAGGAGGATGTCGGAAATGTTTTGTATTTAGAGTTTATTCGTCAAGGAATACAGCAGCTCTCTGTTGGCTCCTGTGCCCTGCACACGAGCAGACTTTGGTTTGAGCTATTTTGGCCATGATTTCTGGTTCTAACCCTTGTTCTTATATTGCAGGTTTAAGATCTTTAAATTTGGTGAGAGGTTCGTGTACCTGATGGTTGATGGTGATGTTTGTGATGATACCCTGGCCGTTGTTGGTCATTACTTGCTTTTTCTTTGCTGATTTCCATCCCATTCTGGTTTGATGCCTTCTCCAGGCGATTGACTAGATCTCTAAATTCGTGCTTGTCTTCTGCCAATCGGGCATTATCATCATCAAAACGTAGGTTAGTGACGTCGGGTCTCCAATGCTGACTGTACCTTCATGTTGGTTGAGGGCTTCAGTCATGAGCCTCTCCAGGAGAGAAAATGCAGCCTTCTCTGACACGGACTTTTGTTTGAAACCGTGCTCAAAGTTTATGTATAACAATATTTTTGTTGTATTCCCAAATAGAGAATGAATACAACAATTTAAAAAAATATGATTGAGGTAGTTGTTAAGGTTTGTGTTTGTCATGATTACTCATTGCACTCACCTGTGCCCACTCGTTTGGTGCCAGCTGCTGCTGGTTACCTGATTGGTTCCCCCTCCTATTTTAGCTCAGTCCTTTCACTCACCCTTTGTCAGTCCATCAGCGAACCTCTGTTTGAACAAGGCAAGCATTTTTGACTCTGACTCTCGTCCGTCCCGTTTTGTCACCCGTTTTCCACTCGTCTGTTCCTGATTTCCACGTTTGTCTCTGACTACGACCCGTTTTTTAACCCCGACCACGTTCTGATTTCCTGTCCTGGCTAACGACCCGTTTTTCCCGTCTAACTACGCTATGATCTCCCGCTCCAGAACAACCACTTTCGCATTCAGAACACGCTCCGATCCTGTGAGCGGGAGGAAAAAAACAACAACCTTTTTTTTTGTTTGTATCAATACAGTCCAGTGTCCAATACCTCGGCATTACATGTGGGAAAAATATCATGCAGGCTTATCTCCATTCTGAGGCATTGTTTCAAAATATTTTTGGTACATTCCATTCAGATAAACACAACTATTGAGAATTGTTTTACAATAACAGAGACGAGATGCAATTATAAATAAACTTGCGGACATTTACAAGTACAGACGCTCCCCAACTTACAAACATTTGAGTTAAGAAAAACGGTTGATTTTTTCAGGCTGTCAATACTTGGACACTGCTTTAAGTTACATTTTGTATTGTGGACCCTTTTCCGAGTACAGGACAGTACTGTAGTGATTTATTTCCGCCGCTACTGGCGTGTGGCTTTGTGAGAGCTCAACCAGCATCCACCCCAAGAAAAAATCCGGCTTCCTCTTCCTAGTTCGTGTGTAAACATACTATACCATATCTCCAGCGCGCGAAGAACTTTAACATTTTTATTGGTAGATACTTCGTGCATCCATTCAATATTGTTGGTGTAAAGTGTAAAGAAGAGACTAGCCGTTTCATTTAAAATGAAAGTGGAATATGAAAGCTTGATGCGGTTCAGAAAATGGTTGGATCCCTTTTTTTTCAGCCATTTTCTACCACGGAGGAGGAAGTCACCTAACTCTTGAAACTCATCTTCCAAAAGTAAGTTAAACTTAAGTTTATCTATCCTTATGGAGCATATTATTTAATGCAATGTTTACTTTTTGGTACAAAACATCAACAGGTTTCTTATACAAGCCTTAAACATACTTATATAAACCTTAACCATACATTCCATACAAAATATATTACTGAAGCAACTAACGAACAAATTCAACTTATGAACAATCGCCGGAACGTATCTCGTTCGTAAGTAGGGCAGCCTCTGTACATGCTATATTTTTCTATTTTGTCTTGACCCTGGGGACAAGAGATACACCAAATCAACTCATTATCAAGATTAATATTTTTAAATTTTACCAATTTGTTCATATTCTCTTTATTATTTTTTGAATTTTTGTTTGTCAGGCAAGAATAAAAAGCCAGACGGGCCCTCGGGCTGTACTTTGCCCAAACCCGCCCTGATCTAATTGGATGTTCACCTCTACTCAGTTTCTGAAGAGGTATAACCATAATTAAACCTGTCTTTGTTAAGTAAGACTCCACCGACCTTTCTTTTAACCTTGTCATCTTAAACAACCCAAATCACCACCTCCTCCTATGCCTGTGTCATTTTAACCTCAATCTAACCTTCATTTTCACATCCCTCCCTTTTTGATTAGGCCTCATTTAGTTCCTATTGGCTTTGATAAAAGCATTACTGCTGATGACTTTTTATGCCCCAGTTGATGATCCCAATAGTAATAATTTTAGTCAAGGTGAAACTCCTCCTTTAAAGCGAGTTAGAAATGTAAAAAAGGATAATTCCAATTAAATAAAATATTAAAATTCGATAGGAAACACATTGTATTAAATATTTATTGACATAACTAAATTCTCAAATGAAGTAATATATTTTAAATTGTTTCGTAGACGAAAGACAGGACCTAAGATTATCACTCGCAATTGTTAGCAAGACATTTCTTGGAAAACCAAATCTCTCCTTTTCTTCCGTTTGACTCCACCCGGGGACGGGTTTTTTCCCTCCAGGAATAAATTTTCTGTTTCTTGGACGATTGGAAATCTCTGTGATCCAAGTAGCGAGCTCCGCCAGACCTGTGGAATCTAACAAGGATCTGATCCATTATAAAGCGTTGCATCAAGGTTGCAATGGAATTGGAATATCTTTTTCATATTGACTGTGGACTCATGAAACCAGTGATACCTATGAATTCACTGAATTGGAAAATATCTGAAGTATGTTTTCTTTGCTTATGTTATGAACCTTCTTGTCACTTCACCTGCTTATCAAGAAAAAAAAGGTTTGGGCAGGGACGGAGGTAGTGTTCTGCAGTAAGACAGTAGAAATGCAGCAGCAGGACACATGGACTCGATGGGAAATGTCAGCTGGCCGGAATATTTTGTGGACAGAGCTATAGCGATCTGAGCCACACTGAATCAAGTTTCTCATCCAGTCAGTCTACAACATCCTATCAAGCCCCTCCAACCTCCACCACTAAGACCTAGCTGAGAACCCAATGTGCCCACTCTACCAAATGGCCAGGTCGCTGGAGCACATCCTAAGATGCTGCCAATAAGCACTGGGAGAGGGACACTACTGCTGGTGACTTACTGCAAGTGCTGTAAGTCATTGCTGAGGCTGTTAGCACAGGGATTTCCTCCAGTGAACACCAACAGCCAGCAAGGCAGTCCATTGTCTTTGTCAGTGCTGGGACGAAACCACAGCGGCACCGGGGTGAAGTAGGTGGTCTTCTGGCAAAAACCCGGGACTAACAGTTGACAGTCGACCTCGGGAAACAGCTCAAGTTCTCAAAGAACATTGCGGTGACCTTTCTCAGCTTTGACATTGTCCTTGTGTCAGAAACAACAAGGATAGTTGTCCTACTGGAATTGATTTTTTTCTTGGGAAGACAAGATGAAGGAGGCTTTTAAAAGGAAAAGTATGAGGAACTGGCAGGCGAATGCCAAAGAAGGGGATGGAGGACTCGGTGCAATGTCATAGATGTTGAGTGCGGAGGATATGCCATTCAGTCAGTCATCAGGAAACCAAAGATGCTGGGAGTGAAGACACTGCACAACAGGCAATCTATTAGGAATATCAGTGACAGAGCAGAGAAGGCGTCCCGATGGCTGTAGATCAAATGGGGTGACGCGTGGTCACATCATCTTAAAACACAAGCCTGGATTTGATCAACCCCAGCTGGGTTTACTGGGCGATGGTGATTGTTGAGAGACACGAAACACCCAGTCAACCCAGGTGTCAACACTGACTACCATACTTGGACTATTTTTGCACTACAGTCACTTTCAACTGTGTTTTATTTTATTTTTATCTCATTACCTTGACACATCTTGAGTTAATCTTGTATTTTTATCTTTTGATATTTAAAATACTCTTTAATGTATACATGTGTATAGTTTCTTAGATTTATTACGCTGGCAACTGTGTGGACATCAAAGTAAGAATTTCATTGTGCAGGGAATTGTGGTTTTGTACTTTGCATATGACAATAAATACTTTGAATCTTGAATGATGTGCACTCAACGTTTGTATTAGAACTATGACTCATTTGAGTTGTCATTGAAATTTGAAGTGTATTATTGTGAGATTTTAAATTTTGACATGAAACAGATTTTACTAAATCTAATTGAATAGATTAACTAAACTTGGGAATTTGTATTCAACAGTTTAAACTACGTAAGAGTGTTCTTTTACTTTAATTTATGTTTAATGTAATTAAATTGCCATCTTTTATTCAAATTAATTTTGACTCTGGTGTTTTCTCAACTAATTTTACCACTCATCCAACCTAAACTAGTCCAGCAGCTTTTCTTCCATCTGCCTAACAGCATAGGTGCTACAAGGTCATACTTGCCTATTTCTGCCTTGAAATCAATATAAAGTAATTAACAAGGCCACAAAGCCCGTTATTGAGAGAAATTGAATGAGGATTTTTGTCACTATCCTTACCAGCCAGGTTCTTGTTGTCAACCGAAACTTGATAGCAAGTGACATGTACAAGTCTTTTGTTCCACCTTGTTGACCTTTTCCAGGCATGGCATATTGGGCGGCCGTGTACACCCCCGCATTGATCTATCTCCACTGTCTGGCTCCACCCTGCTGCTGCCAGACAGCTTGTCCATGGCTGCCTACCACCTCCAGCAAGCGATCGCTCAGTCGATTACCAATTTTGCTGAAAGGTGTCTGTTCTATGGCGAACTGCATTTGCCTTTATTTTAAAAGTAAAAACTGTATAGCGTGAGCCTTTTGTATATCCTTTTCACATCCTGCTCGGCATCCTCTATGGTGCCCGAGGGGTTTGTGGGAGATTGTAGCCATGGGTTACAGAGACTCTGCTTGCACTGGATTGGCCGAGCCTGACGTCAACTTCAGTATTCAGTCATACGGACATGGATGTTTTCTCTCCTTTTTCCCGTCCACTGAGGCTCTGACTGAAGAGGCTGAGCGTAGGAAGATGACTGTCAAATGTGGCGCCAGGAGGAAAGGAATACAACTGTGATGATTTGTGTATTTGATTATGGATTTGATCTTATATTCAGCAAAAACATTTACAGTATTTGAGATCAATAATAAAGTTATTGTTGTCCCGCCTAATTTTGGTGCTTGTAGTTAAAGGGACAGTGTGTATTATTTAGCGTCTCGTAGTGGTGGAAGAGAAAAAGCCCCCTAAAAGCATATTTATTCCTGTACTAGAATGTCTGTGCACCATTAGAGCATCACCTGTGTTGTGACGCAAAACCATTTTTGGAGGCATTTCCCTTTTTGGCAGGGTCACTCACCTCAAGATTGTTCATAAAAAAATGTGATCCTGGCCAACTTGTTCTGGTGTTCAAGAGTTAATTGTCTTTCTGTGAAAGCTGCTGAGTCAACAAGACCAAAAATTCAGAGGCAGCTTTTTTGGGGCAGTTTTTACATCCTGGTTAAACTACCTGACTCCCTCTAAAAGATTGTATTGAAATTCAATGTTGCTGAGGCCTGGGAGAGGGGAATGTCTTTCTGGGGAAAAAGACGGAAGTGCTGAATCAGCTTTCTTGGCATCTTTAAAATCTAGTGTAACCTGCCTGTGTAAGATGGTGGTCGCTAAATTACTTCCCCCCGTTTTTGGGTGGACAGGTAGACAAACAAACATATATACTCAGGGTTGGGTAGGGTTACTTTAACTGGATTACTTTCAATTACTTTTGGATTACTCCAATACCAAATATGCTAATAAAAGACAAAAGAAACTAAATATGAATAAAATTATGACTCACAACATGTGGTAAGCTTTCTCTACTGGCTTTGATCTCTTTGATCTCAGGCAAAACTAACATAAAATGCGACAGAAACAAAATGAAAATAAATCCAAACAGCTTGCCAACATCATTTTTGCCGTTCCATGTATTCTGTTACTCCCAAAGCCTGCACAAAATTTAGTCATTTTATTCACATTTAGTTTCTTTTGTCTTTTATTAGCATATTTGGTATTGGAGTAATCCAAAACCAATTGAAAGTAATCCAGTTAAAGCAGCCCTACCCAACCCTGTATATACTGTACAGAATTAGATCCCAAACAAACACATTATCACCACCCTCGCTTTGCTCACAGGTGATACATTGGCGCAGATACATTAATTTTATAAACCTGCATTTATAAAAATATGAATACATTGAGATATTAGCATTTATTTGACATGACATGAGCCTCACTCAGTGGGAACTGGCATATTAGTGCGCCATCTTGCTGCCACAGGTACTCAAAAAAGACAAAAAGCTTGCTAAATGCATATGTATTTTTCCGTGTGCTCCTTAACACTTGTTCTTGGTTGCATTACACAATACAGCGACACTTATTGGTCAAATTTTCGACAAAAATGTTTTAAAGGAATAGAGCTTTAGCTACCTTACATTTCTTTTTATATACCCTGCATATACTGCAAAAAAAAAAAATCTTATACCAAGCATAAAGAAAAATGTATTGTTTCTAGTTTTAGTACACATTGCCCTGTTTTTCTGGTAAAACTAAAAAATAAACTTAAAATATGGAACATTATCCTATCCAGGAAATGGCTAATCATTTTGCTTATCTTAGATAACATTTTCTGAGGCTTATTTGGGTAATGTCTATCTTCTTAAACTAGGGAATCGCAAGCCCAAAAGTTGAAAGAGCCATATTGGTCCAAAAAAGCTCAAACCCCATATGTTTGGAGCTGCAAAAAATTAAAAGATTTTTACAAGCCTTACAAGGAAGGCAACACATATCGTATACCTTACTGGCTATATCCATTGGAAAATGTTAAGAATGTTTGCATTATGTTTTTTTCCTATAAAAAAACCCTATATAATTTTCCATTATCAAACATTTTTAAAAACACACCAGGGAGTCACTAGGGAGGGCCGACTGACCCGCGGACTAGAGGAATAAGCAGAACATATAATAAGAATATACATCCATCCATCCACTACCTGCACCACTTGTCCTCAGTAGGGTCGCGGGAATGCTGGAGCCCATCCCAGCCTTCTTCGGGCATTTGGTCAGGGGACACCCTGAACTGGTTGCCAGCCAGTCGCAGGACACAGGGACAAACAACCATTCATACGCGCACTCACACCTAGGGACAAATTGAACTCGCCAATTATCCTGACATGCATGTTTATGGAATGTGGGAGGAAACCGGAGCACCCGGAGAAAACCGACGCAAGCGCAGGGAGAACATTCATTCTCCGCACAGCAAGGCTGGTAGCTGGATTTGAACTCATGACCTCAGAACTGGCCCTGCGATTGGCTGGCAACCAGTTCAGGGTGTCCCCTGCCCACTGCCCGGAGATGGCTGGGATGGGCTCCAGCCCCCCCGCGACCCTAATGAGGATAAGCGGTACAGCTAATGAGATGAGATGAAATGAGACCTCAGAACTGTGCAGCGGACGTGCTAACCACTCAGTCGCCGTGCCGCCCTACTGAGAACAGGGCAATGAGGTTGAAAATCAATCATTTTTCTTTGTGTGTCTCAAAAATGCAAAATGTGCTCTAGTGAGTGGCATGGCTTTCATAGAGTGGAAGATTAGGGTTTGCTAATCGTTGGTTGATAACTGGGTTTGGCGGGTGCCAATACCAGTTCACTGTATTAATGCTTATTCCAGCCTTTTTTCCCCTGAGCATCGGTAATATTTATCGAGATAACAGCATCAACCACCTTTGTCGCCATTTAACAATCACAAACCTATTTAATTAAAAACAATAGTAATGAAAAAATGCAATCATTTTCCAGCAGCTTATCCTGACGAGTGTCGCGGGGGTGACAGAGCCAATTCCCGCTGACTTCAGAAGGTAAAAGCTAAGACTGATTGCAAGCCAGTCGTAGGGCAGAGAGAGATCGTCAATCATTCACAAAAGCACTCACTCCTAGGAAATCTTTGAACTCGCCAATTAACCTTCCGTTATATGTTTTTAGGATGTGGGAGGAAACCCACTCAAGCATGGGGAGATCATGCAAACTCCACACATATCCACACAGGGTCCTGCAGCTGGAATCTAACCCAGGACATCTGAACTGTGAGGCGGATATACTAACCAATCAATAACTGTGCCTGAATGAATGATAAAAATGGTATAAGGAAAACTGGACTTCTAAGTTATGTCTTTTAATACATCAGTCACTTTTGCAGGTGGAAGTGAATACAATATCTATTGCTCAACACTTGAGTATCCTACTAGTCTGTTAAAACTGGGCATCGGAAATCCCTCCTGAATCCCTACCAACTAAAATGGTTGGACATATATTAACTGGAGATAACTATCAGTTGTCAAAGAGCAAGGAAAGGAAATCATCCTCCGGAAAGTCTATTTTTAGCCCAAAGTGTGTCTTTTAATACACTTCTGCGCCGGAACAGAGATGAGAAAACCGTCTTCAATTCACTGAAGTTAAAATGTCTCAGATCTTGCCCCAAAAAATCTGCAGCAGATGTTTATTGTTTATGCCACCCGAAAATGTGAACACTTTTCAAACCAAAAGGAAAACACATGGAATAATTCGTAGCAGTAAGAGATAGAACCTTCTATGTCTTTATACTGCATACACGGGCACAGTCTAAGGTTTGCCTAATGGCAGTATGACAAGCCTGTTTCTTCATATCAATAACAGATATTAATTTACATCATACTTTCCAGAGAGAGAATATGATCCTGTGCGTCACTAAAAGATGAGGTAGAGTAAGAGTGAAAATGATCAAGGAAAAACAAGCATGTTGCTGGGTAACGTTTAGAAGGAATTAGTAGTCCGATTAAGATTATAGTTTGGGTTTTTGGACCAATCTGTTTACATGAATTGTAAGAAACGCACAACCCCGTGTTCATGGCATTTGCAAATAATCCAACTGAAAAGAGGGCGAAGCAGGAGCAATGTCATTAGGCACATGGATGTTTTTTCCTGCATTTAACTCTAGATATTAAGTAAACTATTTCATACATGTCACGTACCACAAAGAAATACTATGCTTGTTTCCTCTTTGCTCCAAAAGTGTGCACCGTTGCTGCGTCTCATGTGTTTTCAAGTAATGTTTTTAAGTTGTTTGCCAGTAACTTAGATTTGCATTAAATATGTAGGGCAAACTTGTCACATTTTAGCTATTGGGACAGAAAATGTAATGAAAATGTCCTCGGGAAATCAAACAATACGTATGAGGTGTTTAACCAAGTGGCCAGAGTTAGGATGTATCATTCAACTCCGTACAACAAGTCCACAGTAGAAATTCAGTAAGTACGATTATTAAACAGGGTTTAAAGAGCCCTTTTGCTTTATTTTTGACTGCGCCTATCTGCTTTCATCCTACCTTTAGCAAAGCTGTTTGGGGCAAAACACATGCGGTAGGAGGAATGGGGCAGGGGGAGTGCTGCAGAGTGACTGTTTTGTTACTTGTTCCTGTAGCATAAAAATGGTCAACGTAAGAAGAGGCTAATCCAAACACCAAGAAAGATGAAAATGCACGTACTTGCACGCATCATGAATGAGCTAACAGAGTCTGCGATGATGACACAGGCCAGGAGATGGCGGCAGAAAGTAACAAAGTTCCAAATTTCTTACTTCTCTATTAAGGAAAGATTACAATAGAACTTAAATGTAGTTCTTAAAAAATATCAGTATTTTCCCTAAGGAAAGAGAAGTTCATGCACTTGCCATTGACCTCTACTGAAGAGTGAAGCATTAAAGTTGCATCAAACATCCCTAGTGCTTTTTGTTGACCTATTCGTTTTCATATGTAATAAATAAATACACTCAAGATTTACAGAAAACAAATATCCAACAATCAGGATGGTCATCAAAGTCAGTAAATGTGTAAGCATCCACCACCACCGGATGATGTTAATGGCCCCGTGGTTACAAATTTCTGCTCAAATACTTTTCTTTTTAGTCCCAATTGTCCACTGTTGTTTATGTCATGACGCCTGCTGAGCTCCTACCAGATTGAGTGTTGTCAAAAGTGATTCCAGTCTTGAATTTGGAAAGAAAGGTAAATACGAAATAAAACTTACTTCTGGTGACTCTAAACTATAGAATTTGCATTTATACGTGTTTTGGGAGCTAATTTTTAAGTTTGACAACTCGTTTTTATGCAGGTTTACAGGTTTTTTAAATTTTTTTGTTTTACTGACCTACTTAAACAATCCTCGAGCCACTCATCATCTATGTCTCAGCAGAGCACAGGACACCACTTGCAAATGTGTCAAACCTTGCTCATTGGATTGACAAACTCTTGCCACCCTTTAGCAAAACAGTAAAAACAGGTGTCATTCAAACAATCCCATTTTTGAATCCCTGGTAACCAAACGCGAACCATTTGATGCTAACTATTAGAAACTACCTACATCAGTTTGATACTCCTGCACAAAAGCCTTCACTTAGCAATCCATCTTCAGGTGTCAAAAGATGCAATGTGTGTCTTGTTCTTTGCCAACATGGATGGGAAGGTCAAAGGCGTATGAGAGTGAGAGCAAGAGGCAGATGAGTCTGAGGAAGAGGAGTCCAAGTGTGAGATAGAGGTGGAGTTGGAAGGGTCAGGTTTCAGATGAAATACGGGGAACTGTTATTGATCACATTATTAATCGCAGTCTTTCATTTAGAGAGGCTGGACAAAGAGTCCAACATATTCTACAAGGGAAATACTGTTACATCTATTGTCAGAACGTTTTGACAGGAAAACCGGTAACATTGCTGGACAGTATATACAGAAATAGCCAGGGTTGGGTAGGGTTACTTTAACTGGATTACTTTCAATTACTTTTGGATTACTCCAATACCAAATATGCTAATAAAAGACAAAAGAAACTAAATACGAATAGTATTACTAAATTTTGTGCAGGCTTGGGGAGTAACAGAATACATGGAACAGCAAAAATGATGTTGGCAAGCTGTTTGGATTTATTTTCATTTTGTTTCTGTCGCATTTTATGTTAGTTTTGCCGGAGATCAACGAGATCAAAGCCAGGAGAGAAAGCTTACCACGTGTTGTGAGTCATTACTTTATTCATATTTAGTTTCTTTTGTCTTTTATTAGCATATTTGGTATTGGAGTAATCCAAAAGTAATTGAAAGTAATCAAGTTAAAGTAACCATACCCAACCCTGGAAATAGCTTACAACAAAAGTCGAAACAAATGCGATTGTTGCTGCCGTCCAAGAAGGTGCAGAGGAAATTCAAGGTTTAATAAGGCATGCAAGAGGATTTTTCCCTCGGTGCACTGTAGGATAGGATATTGAATGTGATGTGGATGGGGCTCTGTTGCCCTGTCTTCAAGACCAGTGGCGGTTTAAGGCACGGGCGAGGTGGGCGGCCGTCTGGAGTGGCATTTTTACCATGAAACATGGGAGGCGGGACTAAATCTTCCCCAAAAAATGAAAAGCAATTACAATGAATGTGCGCCGCAAAGCTGTTTGTATTCTGACAACATATGACTTTGCCTATAGTCAAATGGGCGCTCCTACGTTGCAGCTTTGATGTCCCTGCTTGCTGCGAAGGTGTGTGGCGAAACTGAGCTAAGGAAAAGCTTAGGCGAGAGGCGGCATGGGGGACAGTTCTGTCAGGTTCAAAACGATGTCAGAGACTTTTGAGTTACAAACAAACTTATCTATTGATAGATATGATACATATTTACATTTTTTATTATTATAGTGCATTTGTATGTATTATTTTGGCATTTTTATAAATATATTTTTCATTTTTATGTATATACTGAATATATATGTATTATTCAAGTATTTGTGCAGTTTAGAAATACATCCAACTCTTTTTTCGTGTTGAATATGTGTCTTGGCAATTTCGTATTTATTTTTGGGCAACGTTTGGAGGTTGTCTTGTCCAGGGAGTAATTTAGTGTAGTACTGCCACTGGTCAAGACAGAAGGGCCCGACTTGTAAAGGAACGGACCAGGAGGCAGGAAGTGTGAACTCATTTTGCGTGTACGATCTGTCACTTTAATTTAGAAAACAAAAGTTGTCCAACACGCAGGGACCAAAGACAAAACAAAACAGACTTAAAGGCAATCAAAAATTCAAACTAGGTAATACTCGCAAAACAGGCTTAACGGCAATCAAAATCACAAACTAGGCATTTACTTAGAACAAACGGGCATGAACAGGTTTTTCCCTGAAGTTAAGCAATGGTCAGTCCCAAAAGGAGCGCTTAAGTATCCCACACGCAATCAAGTCAATGTGTCTCAGCCGGTGTCAAGGGGTGGGACCAGCTGGGTGCCAGGACGACCGTGCAGGACATGACACGACTATCAATAGTGGTTACTTCTTCTACTCTATAGTAATATATACTTTTTACATTACTCTAACATATTTCAATTTGATTTTGCACGTTATTTGTATAATATTCAGTTTTTCAGATTTCAGTCGCAATTTGGAAAAAAAGAATCAATGAAATAATTTACATTTGCATTAAAGCATTCTGACTCTGGATCCATTTATTTGCAAGAGGTCAAATTTGACAGCAAATGGCACTGGCGTGAAAGCTGCATACACATAGGCTACAATGACTAGCAATGGTACACTGACTGTCCTGAGGGCTGTGTTTTGTTTTCCACTTTACACAGTATAAAGGTTTACCGGAAGTCGTTATGCACTTGCTTGAAATTTCTAGTGTTTGAAGGCAATATCTGCTTTTGTTGCACATGATAAATGTTTTAGCACAATTGGAGCCTTTTGCAAATAAAATGTGTTATTTTGACCACCGTTGCAGCTAGTTTGCTCTCTGCGTTAACTGTTTTGAAACATTTGAAGTTTGAATCGACAGCTGCAACAAAGCGATGAAAAAAACTGTAATAGTGAAGTCCATCACAAAGTTTCGGGTAAAACTATGTACTGTAGTTGCCACTTGAACCAAAACAATGACACCAAAATAGGTGTTTTCTCAGTTGAGCTTTTATCCATGATTCCAGCAGATTTCTCCTGAGCAAAATTGGAGTGGGGGAATTAGACAGATGCTAGTAACCTTTAAATATAGCAAATAATTTTCCCCTCAGGGATAACAGAGGCGACAGTTGGTGCCTTGTTACTGACGTTTGCCTTTGACCCACTGACACACTTCCTCTTCCATATGTTTGTAAGGGGCGCATGATTGCGAGCGTGCGTACCCCAATGTTTACCCAGTGACCGTTTGAATAATTCAACCTTGGGCTTTGCCTCAGTGACGAGCTAGCCCTGCATCTTGTTTCGTCTGAAAAGCAAGTGAAAGAAAATTCATAAATCATGTTTAATTTTCTCTGCTGCCCATCTTTAAATCTTACATTCTCCGCTGACCCTTTGCTTCTTCTCATTTTTCTTTGTTTTCCCTATTTTCATCACACCACCCTCACCTCGTTGTCTCTCTGTCATGAATAAATAACTGGCTTCTCTGCATCTTTTAAAGTGCATAATCGAGTAGTGTGCGTGAAAGAATCATAGCGTTATTTCTTCAGGGTCAGGTGCTAAAAGCCGTGCCCACTGAGGTATCCTTGCACATCTTGATAAATCATTCTTGTCAGTTATTCTTCATTCTTCTTTTGATTTATACTGACTTATTCTGATTATATTTATTATAAGACAGGACGAGGGAGCGAGGAAGTCAACCGCATGTAATGAAAAAAGGGCCGGGAGAGTTTATCATATCTGCTGATAAGCTTATAACCCCCTCAAAAATCTGCTGGATCAAAGTGCATCTGAGAAATATTGAGGCATCAGTAAAGTGTTTGTGTGCTGAATTGTTGTTGTGTGATACAGAAAAAAATGAGGCCTTAGAGGCTTTTTGTGTCATATAACGATGTACAAGCCACTCTATCCGTCCAGCATATCATCAGTCTTCAGCAACAGTAAATAATCACAGTTGTGTTGTGGATATTTCTGTCTGTCTGTGTGTCTGTCCGTCCGTGCGGTTAAAACAGCCGTTCATACAACTACACTAATGACCTATCTATCTATCTACCAATCTACTTACTAGAGGTAAGATCGGGCTTAAAAAATTCAGCCCGACCCGACCCGAGTCGCGGGAATGTAAACCCGAACCCGCACCAACCCGACAGATAAACTTGATTTGATAAATGAGCCCGAAATAAACCCGAATCTTTAATATACCAAAGTAAACACAAAGCTTTACTCCGGTCGTGCGTACTTCAGCGCTGAACTGTGCGTTTCGGCTGAACTATGTAGCCTGGGGTTTACTTGGGGCCGAGTCCCTTAAATCAATTGTGCGCTTCAAGTGCAGCACCAAAATTAACTGTTTGGTGCCGAAGTGCGCATCTTGGCAATGTGCAGCGGATGAAAGTTAAACTGAACAAAATGGCACAGAAAATAAAATAAAATTCTGCAGATTACAAGCTGCAAAGCTGAAAGATTTGGCCGAAAATAAGAAAGAAAGTTGAAGCTATTGGCAAGAATCAGATATGAAGTCTGACGCAATGGAGGTGGAAGGAGGGAGCCGCGTGTCTCTCACCCCAACTAAATCACTCACTCACTCACTCACTCACTCACTCACTCACTCACTCACTCACTCACTCACTCACTCACTCACTCACTCACTCACTCACTCACTCACTCACTCACTCACTCACTCACTCACTCACTCTCTCTCTCTCTCTCTCTCTCTCTCTCTCTCTCTCTCTCTCTATCTATCTATCTATCTATCTATCTATCTGTCTGTCTGTCTGTCTGTCTGTCTGTCTGTCTGTCTGTCTGTCTGTCTGTCTGTCTGTCTGTCTGTCTGTCTGTCTGTCTGTCTGTCTGTCTGTCTATCTATCTATCTATCTATCTATCTATCTATCTATCTATCTATCTATCTATCTATCTATCTATCTATCTATCTATCTATCTGACTAAACCATTGCATCACGTGTTTTCTTTTCACCCTGTCTGTTTTGAGATACAAGTATTAATGGAACAGATTATTAAATGTGAGTTTATATTTAAGAATTTATCAAAGCATAAAACGAAAAAATAAAAAATATTTGTTCTAAAGGCAGAAATGTTCCCTATCTATTTGGATGATACTGCCCTTCGTTTTTTTCCATGGTGCACTCATGCATGCGCAGGTGCATCCACACATCTCGGACCACCTGTGTCGGAATCTCCTGTTTCCATGGTGAACTCCATTTGGTCTGCAGCCAGCTCATAGGTGTGTGCTCTTGTGTACAAGGTTGTATTTGCAAACTGCTAAGCAAATTTGTGTGGATGAGTATCTGTGTATGATAAGCATTTTGCTATTAAAGGTAAATTTAGGGGGCTATTTGTTGGATTTTGGATTAAAAAAACAAGAATGAAACAGATTTTTCTTGGAATTTATTTGCCTAGTGCCCAGAACTGAGTTATTCCTGTCTGCTTTACCTCGACATGCTGGCATGATGACTTCAGAGCGCTTTTGTGTTGTTAAATAATCTGCATTCTGCATCTGAGATCCAACATGATGCAGATGAACACACATCCATCTTAATCTGTTTCAAAGTCAATAAACCATAAATTTGAACAAAGTAATCCTGTATTCAATACCGATGAGCTGAATGGGAAGAAAAAACCCAAATCCGTTGGAGCTGCTAGTCCTCTTTTATTAACAAGGCTGCTCCTTTTGACAGGCCCTGAACCAGCCTTTTGTAAATCAGCTTAAGCTCTTTGTTTCCTTCTGTATTTCTTTCTTCTTTTTCATGCAATATCCAGGGCTCCATATAAGCTTTCAAAGAGTCAAAAGTGCTACCCTTGACTTCCCCATTGCCTTGGTGACTCGGGGCTCAAATAATTCTGACTTTATAGAGCGCTTTGGACTCAGTTGGAACTACATAGACTTGATTTACCTTGCTCAAATCTGCGCTCTTGCAAACCACAGATTCATGTTTTTTCTACCTCTGGGTAATTTAGCTCAGAAGTCAGGGTTAGATTCTGCACTTGTTGAACCTCCCTTGGAAATGGACACCAGGTCTTGTCAGGTTCTGGACGGTTGCCATGGCGCCCAGCTGGCACCGCCCCTTGACACCAGCTGACTCGCATTTTCTGATTACTCCTGTGGGTACTTAAACATGCTCTTTTGAACTGCGCTTTGCCAGATTGTTGTTGAAAACTTGATCATACTTGTTCATACCGGTTTATACTTGTTGTGCTTGTTGGACTTTGTTGCACTTCGGTGTAACATTCTGAGAGATTTCTGCAAGTTCTGATTAATTCTGGAAAAGCCTAGTTTGTAGTTTTACCTGTGTTTGATCCGTTTTGTTTTTTGGTCTGGTCCGTTTGTGTTTTGGACAACTTTTCTTTCTCAATTGAAGTGTGAGGACGTCTACGCAAATGAGTTCCTACTTCCTGCTTCCCGTTCCGTTTCATGACAGGTCTTCCTTTGGGATCTCACGCACTTTATTTGTTTCAGAATCAATTGAGTAATTCACATTCATTGACATCTAGAGCAAAACGAACAATTCTTAAGCATATAAAAATAAGTGTAAAAATATTTCCAAATACTTATTTCAAACTATTTAATTTTAATTAATTGTCTTTATTTAAAGTACTATCGTGAATGACACATAGAGTCACAGTAAATTCATGGTAGTATCGATTGATACAGAAACGAAGCAGATACTTTTAACTTGGAAATGTCATGAACATTAAATAGTTGGGCAGCACGGCGGCGCAGTGGTTAGCGCTTGTGCGGCACAGTTCATGTCATGGGAACCTGTCGTGGGTTCAAATCCAGCTCCAGACTTCCTGTGCGGAGTTTGTAAGTTCTCCCCGTGCTTGCGTGGGTTTCCTCCGGGCACTCCGGTTTCCTCCCACGTTCCAAAAACATGCATTTCAGGTGAATTGGCCGGTCCAAATTGTCCCTAGGTGTGAATGAGCGATTGAGTTGTCTGTCCCTGTGTGCCCTGCGATTGTCTGGCAACCAGTTCAGGGTGTCCCCTGCCCACTGCCCGGAGATGGCTGGGATGGGCTCCAGCCCCCGCGACCCTAATGAGGATAAGCGGTACGGCTGATGAGATGAGATTAAATAGTTGAACCCTCCCCTTTGCCTCTGCTGCGCTAAGGATTTACAGATTTACAGGTTTTTGTTCAGGAACAGTAACATTACATTTTACATGATAAAGGTGTGTTCGCATGGAATCGGCCCCCTTTTCCACCTGGCAGGCAAGATGCAGCAGCAGGCCAGGTAGGGAGAGGTGCTTAAAAGTGTACCTGTCAGTCAAAAACTCCTCTATTAATTTAGAGAAGTGATAGGTTGGTCGTTTTGGTTGTAACATTTCTCAGAATTCACTGTGTGAATATAACTTGTTTTTATATTCCTAAATATAAAAACAATCTTTCACACACACACACATGAAGTAACGTTTCTATAATCAGTCTAATTGCATCTTTTGTATGTTTATCAGTCTTGTACTCTTTTATTTTGAAGTCGCATTTCCGGTGTATTTATCTGTTTCCTGTGTGAAAGAAGTGAACTAGACACACGGGGGCGCGCAGTGTGGCCGGAGCCCAGCCGGGGCGAGTGTGGTGGCCGATGGGCCACCGGACAATGCTAATAAATTTTATTTACCTTAATGCTTGTTTTTATTTGTTTAATTCTGCCAACATAGAGTTTACATAAGTTTTAACTTTATCAAGAAGGACTGCTCTATCTACATATAGAAGCGGCGCTTTGAAGAAAATGGTGGAGGGGTGAGGTAGCGAGTACAATCAATCCGATCTGAGTACTTGCTTTATATCGATAATATCTATATTTGGATCAATCCCCCACATGTAATGCCAACATTTAAAGATAATTATTCTTTGTGGGCAAACAGTATACGAGCGTGACTTGTTTTCAAGTTATATTTACAGTAACTGACGGCCCATCCCATTCTGTTTTTTTAAACACTCGTCTTCTCACCGCCTCCTCTCCATCCTTCATCTGCCAATGCCAAGCTTCCCCTTCCTACTCAATAATTTTCATAACAGGTCCACCCACGAGGGCTGCTGCATTACAAGAGCCCAGACATAAATTAGTGCTTTCCTTTGTGTTTACGCTGTATTTAACTCTGAGTCTGATCTCCCTGAAAATCACCAGTGCGGCTCCACCTAGCAACAACCTGCTCCCTCCTTCCTATCACACGCTACAGCTGGAAATACAGGGAGAAGATTTACATGTTCCCACTGCCTCTCCCTCATTGATCTCCGAGCACATTTCCTGACGGCTTCCGCTGTGCGAAATATTTCAAGGGATGATATTCAAAGGAACATTTTTTTTTCTTTTGCGGTTACTATGGCAATTGCCGCTGAGAGCATCTCTTTGTTAACACAGTAATCCCTCGGGTATCGCGATAAATGGGGACCAGGACCTTCTGCAAAAATTGAATATCCGCAAAGTAGTTTCACATCTTCATCAAAGACTCCAAGGGTCAAACCTAACTCCAGATGATGTCCCTACCAACTGAAAGTATACAACTGTAACGAAATGACAGCTATGGATCAGCAAATTATAACATAGAACACAAAATTAAAGTTGAACGAATGGTCTTTTTGTCTTCATACTTCTCCTTTCAGAGTTAGAATGCAATTTACCGTAAAATCAGGACTATAGACTGCACCTGATTATAAACCGCAAGCACTACATTTTATGTGCATTATTGGTTTTGTTTTTACATAAACCGCACCTGTATTTAAACCGCATGCGCTCACCTTAATACATGTAGCAAAATCAAACCTTATCCGAAATTTGACTAGATGCCGCTATTGTAACTATAATGGGGTTTTTGGGGTTTTTAAGGGTTATTGATCTATCTTCGTTATTCATTATCCATTATCCGTTATCGGTCAGTTCATAATACGCTACAAAGCCTAGGAGCCGGGACACTTACTCTCAGCCAAAAGGCCAAGCTAAGGTCCTAGCCCTAAAGCCTTGCTGCGATCATTGCGAATGCACCGTTCCCGGAGGTACTGCTATACCGGGCCGATGCGTGGAGTGGACAAAGCAAGCTCCTATTCCATCTCCGAAATGCAAAAATCAAAGATACGCTTGTTTTCATGCCATCTCAATTTCTCATAATTGGCATTCAGATACTACACTTGATCTATATATTATACAATCCAAACACCACAATCGGCAACCTGAATGGAAAATGATACCTATAATTAGAATTTAATGCAGACCTTTAAAGTCCGGGTCCCGTTGAAAGTAATCCAATGAAAAAAATGTATATTTCCAAAGTTAAGGGTGGGAAAAATATATACCGGTATCCACTATTGTCCGCTGCAACAACAAACAGATTTAACTCAGCTTCACCCCACTTCCCATCAGCCCGCGTTTGCTCCGCCCCTTCTTTTTGATTCGCTCGTAGAAAACATATCACAATAAGTCTCTAAAATAAATACAGTACAAAAATATACAGTTGCAAATACATGTTATACATGGTTACACATATTTACAAAGAAAGACGGTACACCGAGAGAGTTTTTAAAGCTTAAATAATAATAATATAATTTTCATCCCAAATCGTTCCTTGTGAAAGGTACCAACGCGCTACTAATGACACACTCGCAACGCATCATGCATATCTGTTAAAAAAAGCCATACCGAAATTGTGAAATTCATGGTTAACCGTCATCATCTTTCTCCTTATAAATGCTGCCATCAAGGGCTCATTATCGGAAAGAACCTTTGTCAGACTGACAATTCGTACGCAAACTAAGAGGATGCCGTCTACCTCCGCGCACTTATTCCACCGGTCTAAATCTTACCTTTTGTACTCGAGTGCCGCTGGTGGCAGTTAGAAAAATTACATAAATTGTCCGCTTCACTGAATAAGCCGCAGGGCTAAACATTTGGGAAAAAAGTAGCGGCTTATAGTACCGGAATTAACGGTATAAAGCTGCTGGCTAGTTACATGCTATCATCGGGTATCTTGAGCCAGGTAGCTGCGATGTTTAAAATACAACTGTCCCGAATGTAATGTAGCTCTACGGAAAACGTTTTATGGGTAATGCATCTGGCATTTGTAAGATTCAGGCTTGGATGGCGTAGCCTGTGAGAGTTGTTACGTAGCTTAGCCGTAGCAGTAGGCCGGATCTGCAGTCTCAGTCTCTTCCTAGACCCGATAATAATACAAGGAGCACCCACTGGTAATCACTATTTCTCTGCACGCTTGACTTTTCTCAGAGTCTGATTTATTGATGAATTTATTTTCAATGTAAGCTGCTAAAATACTAGCTCAGCTGTAGTCGTGCTCTGGAGTTTGTTTTAGGGGTGAACACATCAACCCCTCTCGCCATCACATCACCCCTGTGCTTCAGGAACTCCACTGGCTCTCAATCTACCATAGAATCAATTACAAAACCCTGCTCTACACTTACATGGCCATTCATGACCCTGCCCCTCCCTACCTCTTCTACCTCCTTCACACTGCCACGCCTCTCACTATTCCCGCTGCCCGCCTCAGCGCCATGGGGAGCAGAGCTTTCAGCCACTCTGCCGAAAGTTAACAGTTTTTTTATCTATATCAGAATCTTTATATAATTTGTATTTGAATTTAAATGGTAAAGTTATCAATATAGACCTAAATGTGTTCCCAATAAAAATGCATCATTAGAGCTTGCTGCTGTTCCATTCGTTCCAATTCCTCCTCCAAGTTGGCCGGGCGGAAAAAGGGGCCCACTTTGGCCCTGTAAAGGTGTCAAATAGTGTGGACAACAGTCATAAAGTGTGAAACTGCAAATGCTTCAGAATATATGTTGTCACCAAAAAAACCCCAAAAAGGTAGATGTTAATTCTGATATAAAATACCCCATGCATGGTTAAATTTATGCTCAATCACGCATGTGTGTTATTCAATGAGTAAGGAAATATAAAGGGAATTAACCCAAAAAGGGGTGATGAATGAAATAAATAGGAGGTGTTGGACTGAGGCTTTGTCTGCAACCTCCTGCCTTCATTTATTCACACGGACATGTGCACAGGATACAAGTTAGAACACATCCATAGTACAAAGGCCACAGTAGAGAAAGTGAATTTAGGTTTTGCCAAGCCTCAGTGAAAAGTTACAACTTCCCTTCCCTTTTTCTTTTCCTTCGTCTTTGTCTAAGTTTGAGTTTGTTTGTGTGAACAAGAGCGGCTTTGACTAAAAACTGGGGACTTGCTCGCCTTTGCATCTACACTGTACACTGTGTGTGTGTGTTCCGTATCAACAAAATCTACATAGTTGTGTGAGTGGGTCGGGCAAGACGTGCGTATGCATGCGGTGACAGGGAACTGACCGCTCCGCTTGGCTCACTCCCACAAAAGCCCTACACAAACACACAAACAACCGGTATTGTTTCATCTCGACCCTTTTGACAGGACATCGGTGTCTGTTAATACATTGTCTAACGGGAAATCGTTCTCAAGGGGGAGAACCTACGCATAGAATTTATGGTAAATTTGGTCTGAGTTTTGGTGTTTTAATTCGTAAGAAAAAACCTGGACAATACTCAGCAATGGAGGAATAAATCTTCGAGTGGTTTAAAGCCCATGGACAAAATACATATTGAGTGTCTCGGCTAAGTGTTTATTTGCAAGCTCTCCATATTACACAAGAAACATGAATGTTACACAGCTTGGTGTACACCTTTCTTCTTTTTTTTGTCATCATGTTTTTTACTCTTGAGCAATTTTAGGGGGTCGGCTTCAATCTGAGTAAATGGAATAATTTGTAACGAGATAGTTACTTTCAGAAAAAAACTGCTACTTTAGGTGTCAGTACATATGGTAATTTAAAACTAGATAGTTGCTTTAAGAGTGACGCGCTACTTTTTGGTGTCAGTAATCTAGGGGTTACCTGAATAACTATTTAATTAAGTAACTAGTAGATCCAGAAATATATGAAAAACAAAGTATTTTACTGGATAAAGAGCCTTTAATAAGTTACAAAGGCAGAGGCCACAATGACATAGCTTTCAAGTTTGTTTTTCAACAAAATATGAAAGCCACAATTGATGCAATGAGTATTGTACTATGTAAATGTGAACAAAACAGGCCTACTCAAAAATTCAGAATATCTTAGTTTTTCCCCAGTGATTTAGGATTTTCTGGACATGCAAAAGGATACTTTAGACTAACAACAAAGTGGACCAGATGATGAAGGTGCTTTATCTGAGTCAGATCAGGAGGCTTCTCCTGCTACTGGTATTAATGGAAGCATGTTCTACGTGGTAGGACAAAACATCTACCCAAAATCTGGCCTGGAGAGGGATGCACACCACCAGGCTTTACTTGCCCAAGACACATCACAGGAAATTATGTACCAATGACTCTGGTGGTTAAGGGATCCGTGGACCGTGAACTGGCAATAATAGTAATAAAAATAGTAGAAAAATAAAAAAATATTAATAATAATATAAATACAGCAAACCCTTCATTTTTTGCAGCGATTACATTAAAAATAGAAGTTGTGATAGGGGAAATCCATGGAGTCAAGTCAAGTCAGGTTTATTTGCATAGCCTTTTATCAAGTCAAGTCAAGTCATTTTTATTTGTATAGCCCTTAATCACAAAGAGTCTCAAAGGGCTGCACAGACCACAGATTATTGCAAACTGTACTACACTATCTGGAAGATATGAGGGGGCAAGTCCATGCATGATTCTGTATACTACCAACAGAACGTTAAAATCACATTTTAAGGTAACAGGGAGCCAATGCAGGTTAGCTAAAATCGGGGTAATGTGATCAAACTTCCTTGTCTTAGTTAAAAGCCTCGCCGCAGCATTTTGTACCAGCTTTGTAAAAGCTTTCCCTAGTATTTGTGTGAGTATGGGGATGTGTAGCCAGCTAATGATTATCGCATTAAACTGCTGGGCTATTTTTCTATGACATTTCAAGCGTCTTCCTGTTTTGTTCCCTGAAGTGAGGGTCATACTTTACAAATGTTTTGCTAGCCCAAAGAAACCTTTATTTTTTTTCACAATTATTCAACACTGTACATTGAAATTAAATATCAAACCCTTTCACTTGACAAATCAAGGAAGTATATGCTTAACATCTCATCAGGACTGCCAATCAAAACACAGAACTAAATGCAAGATGAAAATTCACGATGTATCAAGACTACGGCTAAGCGCTTGCTGCAGTACATAAAAGCTGCTTGAACAAAACAGCCTTTTGTGCTATGTTCTGTTTTATGCCTTCTTCTATTTTATCGTAAAACCACTGGCAACAAGCTCCCAAATCACACAACTCTTCTTGTTCAGCGAAGCTTCTAGCCACTTAAAAACATCAGGAAAGTGTTGCATTTTCATACAAGCTTTATATGTCTCAGTGAATCCTGCCCACCCACAAATATTGACCCTTTGGCACAACGGAACAACGCCATGACGGACGGCAGTAAACAGTAGTAAACTATTTCCCGAGCTTGATGCCAGTAAATAGTAGACAACAACAACAACAAAAAGTTATACTATTCAACAATATTGGCTATGACTAGTCAAATGAGTATTGTGCAGCTGTCGGACGAGGTGGGTCACCTTGTCGGAAAGCACAAAAAGCGTTTTATAGTGAAACTGAGAATAGCATTATCATAGCTAGCTACTGACCCATATCATCTTCTTCCTGGCATATTCAACCATCCAATGAAATCGTCCAGTCTGCGTGACATCTGTCCACATGATCTGTACAGCTATATTGTAAATGGAGTCCCCCATACACTGGCACTTTTCTTAAAGCTTATAAAAGTCTGGATGCTTACCAGTTTATACCAGTGTTATGCCCAAAATGTCCTTCTTCCTGCAAACGTGGATAAAATGACTCGGTGCTTAATGGTTTTAGAATTCTTCTTCAAGTTGAATCGCACTCATGAGAAGCAAGATCACAAACACGAGATAGTAAGTGGTCGGCAAAACAGCGAAAATGGTGAAATGAAACCATTGTACAAGTAAAACAAATGCATTGAAATTAAGATTAGGGTGTCATGATTACTGATGTGAATCACCTGTGCCCGCTCCTTTGGCGCCAACTGCCTCGGACTCTAATTGGCTCCCTGTCCCTATTTAAACCCACTCCATTATGTCCCCTTTTGTCAGTCCGTCTGCGAACCTCAGTTAACATGAGGCAAGCCTTTTTTTCGACCCTGACTCCCACCTGTTTTTGCTCCTGTCTGTCCCCCGGCTTTGACCCATTTTTTATCCTGACCTCGTCTACTGTCCCGTCCCGGCTTTCGACCGCTTCTTGTCGTCGACCACGTCTACTCTCCTTTCCTGCCTTATGACTCGCTTCTTTTTGCTTTATTATTGTTTTGTTCTCCAGCGCAGGGATGCTGCTGGAAGTGTAAATTTCCCCTCGGGGATGAATAAAGTATCTATCTATCTATCTATCTATCTATCTATCTATCTATCTATCTATCTATCTATCTATCTATCTATCTATCTATCTATCTATCTATCTATCTATCTATCTATCTATCTATCTATCTATCTATCTATCTATCTATCTATCTATCTATCTATCTATCTATCTATCTATCTATCTATCTATCTATCTATCTATCTATCTATCTATCTATCTATCTATCTATCCTCCCCCGACCACATTTTTGCTCTCCTGTCCCGGCTACCGACCCGTTTTTCCGTTCCCTGCACCACCATCGCTCGCCACAGAAGATCCACTTCCGTGTTCAGAGCAACCTGCTTCCCGCTTTTGGTCAGATGACCAACTGCTCCTTGAAGGTAGCCTCAAAAATTGGTCGGGCCTTATTTATTTTTACTCTTATTCTTACTGTTAATTTGTTTTATAACTTTCCGGACATTTTGTTTATTGTTCTGTGCACACTTATTTTTTTGTGTTTTTTACTTTGTTCCCTGCATTCTCCATTTCTTGTTTCAGTCTTGGTTTCTGGTTGGGATATCTGTCAGGTTTGATTTTGTCCGGGCATGTCATTTGTTTTGTGCCCCCTTGTTCGTTTGTTACTTTTCTTCCTGGTTTTGTTAATAAATACCATCCTTAATTTGCGCACCACTGCCTCAGTTCCTTCTTCCCCCACATGGATCCACGCCGTAAACCGTAACATGGATGTCGTACATGGAGTATGTTATCAATTCAGAATTCCATTTGTCCAGCATTTTAAAAATCAATTTACAGTTTTTAGACTGGGCAAAAGGGAGCTCATTTGGCTCATAGTTTCCGCTTCAAAGTTTATTTTCACAAGCTGCCCCCTCTTTGTGTTAAACAGGTTTATTTTAACTGTTTTCCACTACACGCCGTTGGCTTGGCAACAGGAGCATGCTCAGCCAAACCACTATATTTAAAGTTGGAAATAGTGTCACGAGAGCAGCTGGCGTGGATGGAGGCCACTGCAAAAGTGAAGCCCACGAGGGAGGTCAAAAAGCAGTCACATGGCAGCCAATGTGTTTTCGTATGGCTGCTGTTGCATACACTGAAACAATAATCAGGTTGGCCTAATTGTAGGAAAACCCTACTTGATATGTAGATACAACGTGACAGTTTTGTGACTCATTGGGGAGGACACACACGTTTCGGATGCAGATACACATCTAAAGGCATTAGCATTTACATGAACAATAAGTTTATGCTCTCTTTCGCTTCGAAACACAGAATAAAGCCCAAACAGAGTCCCGAATACTAGGTCAAGATAACTGTGCAACATTAAAAATGGAGCAATCGTAATATTTGGGTGTCGCTCTTAGGCAGCTTCTGTTTCATCGGTTGCACTCCCCGATTCCATTTTATTTGAGTATGAACAAAAGACTAGAATTGTGTGGGTTCTTTTGACTAATCTGTTGAAATGGTGAAATGGAAGCTAAATGAGAAAATGAACAGTATATAAAGAGCTGGGAGTGTAATCATTTGGTTTATGGTGAAAAATACAAATGTGGCCTGCCACATCACTATGTGCGTACCGTGAGACAATGCTGAGAGAATCACAAGTGAAAAAAATGAGCTGCATCGTGTAAAAGACCTAGTTTTAATTATGTGCAGTCAGTGGATGTTGCCAAAGCCAGGCGCTACTTGAAAATCACCCTGTCATGATTTGCAAATTGCCCTCATCTGCGCTCACTCGTTCAGCCCCAGCTGCCACTCAATTGATTTTATTTTGATTTTATAATATCCTTTAATTTCATTTTTTATTTTATGGTTTTTTAATCCAATATCCATTACAGCCTGGTCATCTTGTAAGGAGATTACCTTATGTGCCGTCCCTTTTCAAGGTTTCTTCATTTTCTTCTTGTTAAGGTTTTCTAGTTTTTACTTGTCCTCATGTAGATTTCAGATCAGGGGAGTGTAATAATAGTCTGTAGTTTGCAATAGTCTGTGGTCTGTACAGCCCTTTGAGACTCCTTGTGATTAAGGGCTATACAAAAAAACATGACTTGACATTGTGAAACATTGAATTCAACAAGACTAGACATAGCACTCCAGGGTAAACATGTAATACTTTGAAGAGAAAAATAAGTTCAAAGACCGTCAGGATAGTCAAGTCAAGTCATGTTTATTTATGTTTAATAACAAAATAACAAGCGGTATAAACATTCACACAAGACTTACTGTTGGTCGCAACTCACTTCAAAGTACAAAACCTCAAAGCCTCTGTCGCCTCCATCCTTCCTCGCGTCATGTCGTATTTTAAAGGGTCAATGTGTGAACGAAAGACATATTTAATATTTAAAAAGTGCTCAAAGACAAGCCTAAGTTGTAGCAATGGTGCAACGATTTATTATTTCAAAGAACAGGGCATCGTAACTGCAGTGCAAAAACATAACAGCAACAAATACATCCCCAAATAAGTTGCAAGATATATATTTTCCCGGTTTTGCATGCTTGTTTAGGGTGATAATGGCCCCGGAGAGGAAACTGTCAGGGATTGATAAAATATTCAAAAACACTTATCATATCAATGGTTTCACTGTAACATCCTACATGCCGACATTTCTTGTGTAAATTTTGTGTAAATTATAACTATAACCTTGTCCTCCTTGTTTCATAACCTTACCTTTTCTGTTCCTTTATCTTCTTTTTTTTTACCTCACTGTGAATGTGTGAAACTGGAGTGACATGCCCAATTTCGTTGTCACAACATGTTAACCCATTTTGTAACAATGACAATAAAGGTATATTCTATTCTATTCTATTCTATTCTATTCTATTCTATTCTATTCTCATGTCGGTTAGAAATCAAATTTCCTAAGAAAATTACAATGACCCATTGCGGGTGAAGCTGTAAGCTACTTTTCTGTGTCTGGTTAGCGCAGAGGGCTACCCGTTTGATGTGCATCTCTAAAATAACAACAAATCATATTACAATGTTATTACTCTTTAATTAAGTAATACGCAGGTTCGTTTTCAGAAGTAGCCTCAAAATATGAGTATCCAACCACTCAATTATCATTTGCCTAAAAATCACAATGACCGATCATGAGTGGACTATTTTCAGAACGAGCCTATGGGCTACTCAGATGTTCTCATGGGTCCTGTAGCCCATGAGCACCACGTACGAGACCCCTTGTCTATTTGATTCAACCCTTAGGTTCCCCTTATGGCATTCTGACATTTTAGAATAACAGGACTAAAATTGTACAAAGAAGAAAACAAACATGTCACCGTGTTGTCACCAAGTATTCTGGCAAACATCACTAGTGGGTGAATGTTGGCCTATTTGTGTTGACTTTAATCCCCCTAGTTAGCATAAAGGCTATGCGCCATGTCACTACTTCTCAACTGTAGCTGAACCAAAATAGAAGCGAATGGGTGCATGTTTGCAAAGAAAGGAGCAGGGGATGGGGGGATGCCAAGAGCTGCTACCCTCTGCCAGTTTTTGACTCATTTAATGCAATAAAAATCTCTGATCCAAAATAAAAATCAGCATTAAAATCAGTGGCGGGTCGTGCATTTCCAACTTAAGCCTTCAGTAGTCATACGTCTGAATGAATCCAAACCTCAATAACTATTTTATGGCTGAAACACATTCACTGCAGCTACACCTAAAAAAACATGAATTTTAACGTCATAAAATGGAAAAATTATTCAGGAATAGATTTTAATTATCAAAAATACTCTTTATTATTGAATAAAATCCATCCTTTCTCACCTTGAGAATATTTTAATTACTCTGTCGTAGAGCTTCTCCGTGCCTTTCAGTTCCATCAAGACATTTTTTTTCTATTGCCATCGGAGTTGATGCTGAAAGTCGAACATTCGATTTAGGGCTTCCATTACCATCCCCAGCCAGTCATAGTGTTTGAAAATGCTGATGTTTTGTAACACCTTCTCATAGGCGCTGGCTCGCCAACTCAGAATCTGATTGGCTGAACCAACAGCTTTATCGACAGTTATTTTATCCCTCAGGGTGATATTTGTGGCTCAGAAGCAGAGTTCATTGTTTTATCACTGACAGAAGGTCAGTCCCTCAAAGTTGAGGCACTTTCTAAATTCCAATCTTTTGTAAAGACTGTGAATCTTTTTTTGTGTTTTACACATTTAAATTCATATCTTTTGCACGTTTTTCAGGGGGTTTGTGTTGTTCCTGTCTGAATTGGTTGAAAGTTGAAGCATAAATAGCTAAAAGATTCTGTACTTTATAGTTTTTATATCACTGAGGAGTAAATAATTTTATTTGTTTCTGTTGTTTTGCATTTATTCACGGATTGTGGGTTGTTTGACTTTACATTTGTTGAAGGTAAATCTATTAAAACAAACAAAAAGCTGAACTTGCCTTTTTACTGGGCCGAGTCAAAAGAGGTTGTTCGCTGAAATGAGCTGGAATCGCTACTTCTTAAAAATGATTTCTTCATAAAATAGTACCCAATAGTCATGCAACACATCTACATCTGGTGTGAAGGCTCAAAAGTGTTCAAAAGAGGATTGCAAAGCACTCTACTAAATTAAGTTTGACCACGTTATTGTGTCCGGTGATGCATGCCACTCAATTATGGGAAGACTCAAATTTATGATTCAAAGTGTCACACTCAACAAAACAACATTGATTATAAAGCCAATTTGAAAGGCACCATTGGGATGTGACCGTAAAACACCCGAAATGCATGAAACAACCAGAATTATATTACTGTGAAACATAATCCCTTGTAAAAAGCACTGAAACAGAAAATATTCTTGTGGCTTTGCTCAAAGATGCTGCGTCAGAAAAAGAGATTGCAGCCACGTTTTACAATCTCACTTCGGGGTACACCTCTTCTTATTTGCGTAAAATTCATTGTACACTCAGTCACGTAACAGTAGAAGCACAAACAAACACGCAGAATAGAAAGACGATTCAGCTATTTCCCTCTGCCTGTACTTGGTGTCGTCACACTGTGCTTGGACTGCTCAAAGTCTCCTTGGCTTAGTTATGCCTGGGTCAAATGTACAGCCGCAGATCTAAACAGGATTTAACACTACATAGTATTCACGGATGAATAAGTAAACCTCTTCCGTAAAAGTGAATGTGTGACAGTTCCTTACTATTGGCAGTCTTTGAGGTCCCCATCGAGGTGACTCATGGTGATGAAGGGATGTTGGAGGATCTGACTGGGTGTGATCCTTTCTTCGGGATCTATCTGAAGCATCTGCACCAACAGGTCAACGAAGCTCCTCCTGTCAAGGTTGTCAGCTCTTGCGTCTTCTCCGGTCCTTTCGTTACATCCCTCATGAAGAAAGAAAATAAAATGGCAAAAACATATGTAACTCATTCTCATTTACTCAATAAGACTTTCAGCAGCTACAGACGTCTTACCTCCAGGAGGTCATATAGGCTGTTTACGGTGCAGGGAATGCAAGATGGACTGTACAGCTTGGACTAAATAGAATATGTCTTATGTTTATTTCTTAAAACAAGTTCTACTGAATATAAAAGCTCAAAATAGTCCATACCACAAAGGTCCAAAGTCTTGCTTTCCTTTTTCCAGATCTTGCACGATAATGTTGAAAAAACTGTCTTGTGTACACTCCAGAGTTCAGCATATGTTTAGGTGGCTTCCCTATAACTCGCAGTATGTGTCTCACCTAATGGAATGGGAATTTATACATTTACTGAACAAACATTGAGCTGGCTGCAAAGTTTTACTAGACTCACCATGTCGTACTCATCGCTGCTAGGGAACAATACTCTGCCCATGAGCAGTTCTGCTGCGATACATCCTAGAGACCAGATATCAATAGCCTCATTGAAGGGAGAACCCAGAAGAATCTCTGGAGATCTTTTCCAAATATTTGACATTTTAATTCTAATTACTTGCCACTCTATGTTGCTATTGTTGTCATTAGCTCACCTGAACCAGAGTGTCTGAAGTTCTGAACCCTTGCTCCTCTCAGATACGTAAATTGCTGTACCAAAATCGATGAGTTTAACCCTCAGTGGTTGATGGAGATGATCCACTAGCATAATATTATCTGGTTTCAGGTCAGTATGTGCTATTCCTAAGCTCTGAAGAAGTTGCATAGACAAGGCAACCTGCAACCAAGAAAAGAATGGTTACTTTCCCACATCACCTAATTCCACAATCTTACAACCGGTTTTGAAAAGCAAACCTGTTGCAAAATAGCACGGATCTCCTTGACCTCCAGAGAGTCTTTCACTGTGATCTGGTATTGGTAAAGACTCATGTCGAGTTTCTCAAACACGTGAATATAATGCCCATCGTGGACAAAGGAAGTGTACCATGTGACGATGTTGTACGTTTCCAAATTGAAGTTTTTCAGCACCTGCAGGGTTTCCACCTCTTCCTGCGCGTCATTGTGGTATTCCTTCTCCATGATGATTTTTAGAGCCACGGATTCATCAGTGCCCACCGTTTTGCAGTGGACAACCTTCCCAAAAGACCCACACCCCAAAAAACTCACCACCATGTATGCTTCGGAGGGGGAGCATATCAACGAACCTACTTCTAGCTCAAACTCTTCATCAAAAGCACTCCCAGATGATTCTGATTCGTCGCTCCATGCTGCATAGCGGAATAACATTGACATGTCATCTGTCGGGTTAAGCTGATTGTCAAGATTATTTTTTTCCTTGCATTGTCTTTGCATATGTATCCATTCCATTTAATGATGGGAAACTTTTTATTGGCCGTGAGGTTAATTGAGGTAAATAAATTAGATTCAGGTTATTGGCGACATATAGTGCTTAAGGGTAAGTATGCCATTTGGAGAACGAAGCTGCGGGAACCGGGGTTGGTTGTACTCAAAGTTCATGATAAAGTGGTAGGCCAGGAGCTTGCAGAATGGTGTAACTCACAAACCTAAAGGCTGAACAGCCAACAGGCTTCTTTCAAACAGAGGAATGTGGCTCTAATATGTCGTACTATGACATCATCCACAGAAGCCCCCATA
Source organism: Urocampus carinirostris (assembly GCF_059441175.1). Lineage (NCBI taxonomy): Eukaryota > Metazoa > Chordata > Actinopteri > Syngnathiformes > Syngnathidae > Urocampus > Urocampus carinirostris. The sequence continues at coordinate 17,107,830 of NC_142359.1, forward strand.
TTGGTGCATTCACCTCAATGGAGAAGTCAAATCATAGTATGATGTCGCCACACTGAAGCAGCATGGGTAATTACCTCTACTTGACAAGTGAAACAGAAAAGTTGTGGTAAATTTAGACTACATTTTATTGAATACATAATAATTGTGGAGTTAAATTCAGCTTAAAAGGAGAAAAGCTAGGTCCAAAAACGCTGTTGGTCTTTTGTTTAGTGTGCCCTCTAAAAACAAATGTGACGCAAAAACAAAGTTACTTTACTCAGATCGTAGCTGATAAATACTCAGTAACAAATTTGAAAAGAAAGACCCTAACCCTAACCCTAACTCAACAAAAGTGCCTTTGCAACCTTAGAAACCTTGTTAACGAGTAGCTTGTTGACTCATTGGGGTTTGCCAACTTTTCCTTGAAAAGCGTATTTTCCTTTATTTTGGATTAAAAGCACGTGTTCCGTATTAAGTATTAAGGGAACTCACGACAGGGCAAACTACTCGCGCTGTGATTCCTCCATCTCCTTGATAAAAATGTGTCACGGTCGCCAATTGGCCCCGCCCGTTTGGCGCGAGCTACCGCTCGTTGACTGATTGGCTTCCCTCCTATTTAAGCTCAGTGTCACGGAGGACCAGAACAGAGCAGGAGACCCCAGAGCGTTCGTACAATTCTTTATTTGGGGAAGCGTAAGGGTTAGCGGGAGACGCGATGACCGTCGAACGTCAGCAGCAGCAACGCCGTGAAGACAACTTCGGAAGACGTAGCCAATCGTAGCGTGGGACGGAGGCAGGTCGAGTTTACCAGGACTGGAGAGAAGAACGTAGCGTGGAACGGAAGCAGGTCGGATCGGAGGCAGGCAGAATCAGGTAAACAAGTCAAAAAGACACAGGAAAATCAGGCGAGTCAAACGGGGTAAAAAGTAATCCTCCGACGAAGAGGTCTCCGCGTAGCAACCTTAAAAAGGGAACATAAACCAATCAGGAAGCGCATTCCAGCGCGCCAGATGATTACCCCAGGTGGCTCCACTTGGGTAATCATGACACTCAGTGCTCTCACTCACCTTTTGTCAGTCCGTCAACGAACGTCTGCATCCGCAAGTCGTGTGTTTTGACTCGGTTTCCTGTCCGGTATTGTTCCAGTCTATTTTGTCCTGTTCGATATCAATCTCCAGTGTTTGGTATCGTTCCCGTCTATTTTTTTCTGTTTGATATCGATCTACAGTGTCTGGTATCATTTCCGTCTATGTCGTCCTGCTTGTTATCGGATTCTAGTCTCCAGTGTCTATCAATCCTGTCTGTCCCGTCCTGTCCGGTATCGACCCTATCAGTCCAGTATCTGCTCGTGTAACAGGTATCGATCTGGTCGGCCTCTGGCTTCCTGTCGTTCCACGCCAGACTTCTGCCTTACTTTTTCCGCCCAGCGATCGCCGAATCACTGGCGTTTGTGTTAATGAGCATGACTGCCCCACCTCCCGTAAAATAAAGCTTGTGTAAGAACCGTTACGGATCTGGGTCCTCCTCCTGTTCTGGTTCTGACAAAATGAGCAAAGGAGCGAAAGGTCATATGTCTTCGCAATGGGTAACGTTAAAAATACGTTAATGAAATGTTGATATCCACGTTTTCGTATAAATTCCCTTATTAAAAATATATGGCCAATCGGTCAACCATTGTAGCTGATAAACAACTGATGCTTAGCACGTTTGTAGTTAACACTGCCTTGCAAAATGGGATAAAGATATCCCACATGCACATTGATTCAAAATAAGAGCCATAATACATTTACATATATACAAGTGTATACACCATAGCAGGGGTCTTCAACATGGTGCCTGTGTACACCAGGCTGCCCCCTAAGCAACAGCTGAGGTACCTGCGGACCTGTTCTGAAAATAGCTCATCAGTGCGTCATTGTGATTTTACAGTAAAATCATTTTTAGTGAATGATTTTGTGTTTTTAAATTTACATCCAATAATTAACCTGGTGATACGTACAGGCTTTCCTTTTTTTTAGTAACGGGATAATCCATTTTTTCTGCCGTTTCAACGCCGTTACCGATGGTCAAAAGCGGTGCGTTACTTCGAGGTAATTGAGATGAGGCGTGGTGGCGTGGATGGGGGTTTACTTTTGCTTCACTCACAAGAAATCCATAACAAATGATACAACTATAAACATTAGGGGACAAACTGCACGCTCTTTAACAATGTGGCATTGTGGGTAATGTAGTCCTTAAACGCATAACATCACATAAGGAGAGGGATTGGATAGTCATTTTATATTGTTTTAATGTTGACTTACGTTGTGAACAAAATCTTATCCTTTATATTGTATAACTTTTTACTTTTGTTGTGTGAAAATACTTGAAGTATAGTAAAGTAGCGTATATGTACTGGAGCAGTTGTCTGACTAGAGATTGTGATTTATTCAATATAGTGAAACTCACTTAATAGTTTTACTGTTGGCTTTTTATGAACAAAATACTGGAAGTACATGTCTACTTGCCCAGTTGTCTCAGGTTGTAAGTTAGATGTATTGTTATAAACTCACTTTATATTGTTTACCGATTGGTATTTTATGTTATTGGTTACTGTTACTTTTTGTTGCACTGCCAGTGTAGGATAAATCTGTCGCTGGAAGAAATACTAAAAGTTTTTATAACATATATTCCTGTCTGTTCTTCTTAATGCAACTGATTCGAATACTGCTCAGAAAATGTCAAATCCTTTGACATACAACAACTTATTTGTAAAGTAATGGAGATAGTTACTTTCCCTGGTACTTAGTTAGATTAGATCATCTAACGGGCCCCGCGGGCCGTATGTTTGACATCAATGACCTAAGCCATTCCTGTCACGGTTGCCCATGTGTAAAGTTGGCTGTTTTGAGATATGTGCATTTCTCAGAATTCAATACAATGAAATTAATCTGTTTTTATGTTCCTAAATATAAAAATAATCTCTCTCACACACACATATAGTCACGTTTCAAACATCAGTCTAATTTGATCTTTTATACGTTTCTCTATCTTATATCCTTTTATTGTGAAGTCGTGCTCATGTGTGTTCCTTTTCCTGTTTATGTGTAAACTCAAAATAAACCACACCCCTGACCGGAGGTAAGGCAGTTCTGTCGGAGAGATTTTGGCGAGATGGCTTGCCGACAGTGCTCTCTCCTTCGCAAGGGAGATTTTCAAACTTAATGAGTGATTTCATCTGAGTTATTCTGCCAACAGAGAGTTTATATAATATATAGCTCTGACACCATGGCGCCCAATGGGCCCCGCCCGTTTGGCGTTAGCTTCGGCTCGTTGCCTGATTGGCTTCCTTCACCCGCAAGACGTGGGTTTTGACTCTGTCCGGTTTCCTGCTTGTTTTTCCTGTCCGGTATTGTTCCGGTCTATTTTGTCCTGTTTAATATCGATCTCCAGTATCGTTCCCAGCTATTTTGTTCTGTTTGGTATCGATCTCCAGTGACTGGTAGCTTCCCCGTCTAGTTTGTCCTGCTTGTTATTGGACTCCAGTCTCCAGTGCCTGATATCAATCCTGTCTGTCCCGTCCTGTATGGTATCGACCCCAGCTGTCCGATATTTGCTCGTGCAATTGGTATCTATCTCATCGACCTCTGGCTTCATGTCATTCCACGCTAGACTGCTGCCTTGCGTCTTCCGCCCAACGATCGCCGAATCACCGGCGTTTTGAGTTAACGTGCATGACTGCCGCATTTCCCGTAAAATAAAGCTTGTGTGAGAAACATCACGCATCTGGGTCCTCCTCCAGTTCCGGTTCTTGACAATTCCATTTCGTAATGATGATGTCTCTGACTAACTTGTCTCTTTAAGACAGCATACCAATCAGTCCAAATGTGATTATGCACAACTGAAATTTACCCTTCAGAATACACTATGTCTCATTTTATTTCCTTTATACAAAAACTAATTCATTGCAGTTTTGCTATCGCCGCGGTAACCCCCATGAAGCCCAGAACAACATGTCTATGAAGGCACTATCAGAACTCATCCGTGGTTTAAATTGACCATCCTGGTGTAGTTATGCCTTGAGCTAAGTAATCAGTGTGGAAAATGTGAACTTTGATTAAAAAGCAAGTTTTCGAGCAGCAGGGCGGCGGCTCCTCCTGAGCACTGACGAGTCGGAGGGCATTAAATGGGGTTTCAATTAGAAATCCGCTCTGTAATTAAAGCTACCAAGGGCAATTATTGATGAGACAATAAAGCGGTGGATAGGGAACATAGATTAAAGCTGAGAAAGGCGGCGCAAGAACAAGAGTATGTAAATGTGAATCGAATGAAAGACAAGTACAAGATAATACAGGAGAAAAGCAGAGATAGCGTAGATTAAAAGGCACATGATAACAAGGGAGAGTGATGTCTCAAGAGAAGGGAGGGAACATGAACAGAGGGTGAACAAAGCCTCGGAGGAGATGGATAGTCACTCTCTAATGATCAGTCTGTGGGCTGAAGGGTTTCTATGGCAATGAGAGGCGCTTGTTAGTGAAGGCCCACCAAGTAGTCAACAGCAGGTGTCGGTCTCCTGTTTTCTCGATACTCAACACAATCCACGTTTATAACAAACGCTCCTTTTGGATTGATATTGCGGTCAAATTTATTTCAAGCCGAGTGAGCCGAAGATTCACGCAATCTGTCTTTCTTTATTGCCGCGGCGGGGCGAGCATTTTGCACATATGCTTTCAGTGATGGCTTTTAGTGAGGTCTTGTTCGCGAATAAACCGGGCTCCAACAATGTGAACGGAAGTGTGTTTTGCTTGTTCAGGGATGTTATGGGATGAATTTTGTAGCGTAAAAAAATCATTGCATTTTTTTGAACATCTGTAAATATTTCCATTTACGTTTCCTGTGTTTGGTAAGCTCATTGACCCTTGAACAACATAAACAGGTAAAGCCAATTGTGTGAAAAGATATTTAAAGTGCCCAGCTGCAAATTGTTCCCCACAATACATTGGAGCTTCAAGACATCTGTCACATAACCTGAATTAAAAGATTGTTCAACATTGTTTAGGACATGGTTCAGGAACCTTTTTGACTCGAACAGTCATTAAATCAAAATCCATCCATCCATTATCTGCACCGCTTGTCCTCAGTAGGGTCGCGGGGGTGCTGGAGCCCATCCCAGCCAACATCAGGCAGTGGGCAGGGTTGCCAGCCAATTGCAGGGCACACAGAGACAGACAACTCACTTGCTCATTCACACCTAGGGACAATTTGGACCGGCCAATTAACCTGAAATGCATGTTTTTGGAATGTGGGAGGAAACCGGAGTGCCCGGAGGAAACCCACGCAAACACTGGGAAGAACATGCAAACTCCACACAGTGTTATATGTCAAAGTGTCCTTGGGCAAGACACTGAATCCCTAATGCCCCCAATAAGCAGGTTTTCTCGATACTCAACACATGGCCGCTATTGGTGTGTGTGTGTGTGTGTGTGTGTGTGTGTGAATGGGTAAGTGTGAAGCACATTGTAAAGCGCTTTGGGAGGTCTTCACTGACTTGAAAAGCGCGATATAAATGCAGACCATTTACCATTTAGAAGTAAACGAAGGGAGCCAGCTCCTCACCAATCAACAGCTGGTTTCCTCCAAGACGCCTTTTGTTTGCCTTGTGATTGGTCAATATGCATTTTCTCAGTGTTGTTGACTTTAAATTTGTTGAGCATAAAAAACTTTAAAATTGTTTTGTATTTTTTTTTTGTACATTAAAATATACTTTAATTTTATTCCATGTGTTTTTCATTTGTAATGTGTTCATATACAGATGTACAGTTTATTCTTTTTTCTTCTTTTATCTCTTTTTTCCTTTTGTTATTGTATTTTTTCTTTCATTTCTTTTTTTTCTCCATTTTTGTGTTTTTTCTTTTATTTCCCTTTTTTTATGTCTTTTCTCATGATTGCTCATTGCACTCACCTGTGGCCGCTCGTTTGGCACCAGCTGCTGCTAGTTGCCTGATTGATTCTCCTCCTAGTTAGACTCACTGCTCTAGTCACTCCTTGTCAGTCTATCAGTGAACCTCTGCATATGTAAGGCAAGCACTTTGACTCTGGCTCCCGTCGGTCCCGTCTTCGTCCGTTTCCCACTCGTCTGTTCCTGCTTTTCCCGTTTGCTCCCGCTAACGACCCGTTTTTGACTGCCGACCACATTCTGATCTTCTGTTCCGGCTATTGACCCGTTTTTGCCCCTGACCACGCTCCGATCTTCTGTCCCAGCGAATTACTTCCGCATTCCGATCACGGTGCGATCCCGTGAGCTGCTTGCTCCCTCTGTCCAGCGAGTACCGGATCGCTGGCGTTTGTTTCCCCGATATCCCAATAAACCTTTGTGTGAAACGTTACGCGATTGGCTCTACCATTTGTTCTGGTTCTGACATCCTTCGCTGAATAATGTTATATAATTATTACGGATTAAAGCAACAAAGACAACCTGAAGAGCCTTTTGGGAACTAAAAGAGCCGCCTCTATACGACTGGCTCAAATACTGCTGAGAAAATTTAGAAATTCTTTGACATACAATAACTTCCTTTTAAAGTAACAGATATAAATACTTTCCCTGGTAATCTGTTACTGTAGTGAGTAACTATAAAAAATACTTTTCAAAGTAATGTGCCCAACATTGATTATATTTCACGACATGACATATCAAGAAATACACCACTTAAAATTTGTCTCTCTCTCGTAATTACTTAAGATCGTTAAGGCTCATTTCTGTTGTAAACAATTGTTTCAAAACAAGGTGTAGGGCCCTTATGAAACAGCAGGCTCATTGCAATTCAAGACAACGAGCGCTACACCGAAGGAGAAATATACTACAGACAAAAAGAGAAGTGAATTTACCTGCAACACAGAGTATGAGTTTGCTGTCTGTACAGTCTGAGCAACAGATATGGAATTTACTACGATGTACTGTAAGTGCCACATCTATGTCTCTCTCGTGTCAATGATCATGAAATGATGATAGTGTCACGACCAGAACCGAAGTAGGACCCAGATGCGTAACGTCACAAGTTTATTGAAATACAGAGGAAAGGCAGTGCCAGCGATCCGGTAATAGCAGGAGGCGGGAAGCAAGCCGCTAACGGGATCGGAGCATGTTCCGAATACGGAAGTGGATCTTACGCAGCGGGAGATTGTAGTGTAGTTAGACGAAAAAACAGGTCGTTAGCCGGGACGGGAGATCAGAACGTGGTCTGGGTCAAAAAATGGGTCGTTAGCCGGGACGGGAGATCAAAACGTGGTCGGGGTGAAACAAACGGGTCCTATCAGGAGACAAACGGGGAAATCAGGAACGGATGAATGGAAAACGGGTGACAAAACGGGACCGACGGGTGTCAGAGTCAAAAAGGTTTGCTGACGGACTGACCACAGGTAAGTGAGATGACTGAGCTTAAGTAGTACAGGGAACCAATTAGGTAGCCAGCAGCAGCTGGCGCCAAACGAGCGGGCACAGGTTAATGTAATGAATCATCAATACAGATAGACATAGTAAGTATCTGCGCATTATGTATATGTAAATATAGTTCTAAATAAAATTTCAATCCCGCAAAGTAATCCTTACTTTAACTAAACATAACTGTATTTTGATTACATTTTCTTTTGAACGGTAACTGGATACATTACATTCTTTTATATCCTAAGTACATAACGCTGTTCCATGTATACTGTTACTCCCCAACCCCGTTTATGCTTGAGACAAGGATTTTATACATTTGACTATAAAGGATTTTATACGATTGACTCATAATGCAATGAAGATTTTCACTGAGTGGGCTTTAGTTCAATGTACAAGGTCAGGTCAGGTCAGGCTGTTCGAAATGCATAATATTTTGTCTAGGGAATTTTGATAACAGGATTCCGACGGAGGACGGCAGGTGTTGTTTTGCGAAGCCCCACGTTGGGCTTCCTCGGCACGCCCATGGGAGGAGCTGGCACACCGTCTTGCGGGGAGACGTGGGCCAGTAAGAGAAATAAAAAGGACTTCAGAAGAAGGCTTTACACAGTCGCCAACGTCACTGATTCGCCTTTTTTGATGGAGTACACTTTGTTAAATTGTTAGGGAAAATAAATCTGACCCTGTGTGAAAATGTCGGCTTTCCTGTTCATTTTTCTCTCAAGAAACGAGCGCGCATAAATTGTTGGGTGAATGTAGGTTGTGTTTGGTTCATGGAGTCAGATAACTAATTCGAACAATTTGGTAAATGGTACATTTTGATAATCAATTCCCAACAGCAATAGTAACTGTAATCAGGTGTACTTTTAAGGTATATATAAACTTGCTGGCGATGACTAATTTGCTTTTATATCGTGTGCCAAGGTGTAACAGTTAGCAATAAGAGGACGTTGATACTATTGGTATGCCCTTTGCAAGTAGCGACACACCATGTTGTATCGGCAGTAAGTTACAAAATTTTACAAGTAACGCGTTAAAAGTACTTGTTACCAAAGAAAAGTAATTGTATTCCAGGAACACATTCTTTTGCAAAAAGGGTTCTTCCCAACACTAGCGACCTCCAATCGTAAGAAAAGTACCCTGATAAATGTCATGTCTTGCTTATCTCCGTGGCGTCAGTAATGTTTATCTGAATTCTATAATACAGGCTTATCTGTTATCACTTTATCCACCTCAGTGGCTCAGCAGTATGAATAGCAGAAATGTGTTTCCATAGCAACAGTCACGGCAGCATTGGATTATTCATTGTATTTAAAGCGACTGGATAAAGACTCAAAAGGAGTTGCCATGATAAAATCATAATAAGGACTATACTGTACTTGGGATGCTGAATTTTCATATTAGCCTTTGCTAATTTGAGCTATTGTAATACTTATTGTGTGCAACAATAATAAGAGTGGATTAAAGCCAAGTAATGTATGTCATGTTTTAATGCGTTGTTTTTTTCAAACAAGAAGTGTATTAATCAGCAACGCCTTATTATACCCGCAAAGAACTTTTAACACAAAATATCCACAAGAGCGCGCTAGATAACAACAAATCCAAAGTGACGCACTAAATTTAGCAATCGCAGGACTTTTTTTTCTTTCTCGAAACAATTCGCACTGAACAACGAGAACAAGAACTAGCGTACTTATGGAGTCAATTACGATAGTTAAAGCGGAGCGTATGAGACATGCTGTGGGACTCCTGTCAGGACTACCGCATGCTTATAGGTACAGCATCACCCAGTTGTCATTTAAATGCACAGCATGTTTAAGAGCAGGTTAAAAATTTTAAGGCATTCGGCATTCAAGTACAGTGGAACCTCGGTTTTCGAACGCCTCTCAGTTCGAACAAATCGGAGTCCGACCAAAAATTTCGAGAGATTCTTGCTTCTCTGTTCGGTCAAAAAATCGGAGTTCGAACGCCGGTAATGCGTGAGTGCGTACGCTAGGATGCGATGCTCAGCGGGGTATGGGTGTAGATCGCTCTTTTCGTGACCAACTGTTATCGCGTGCGGACGTGCTTCGTTTTGCTTTCGCTTTTAATATAGGTGTACAAAGTGTTTTAGCCCCTAATTATGCCTCCGAAGAAAGTGCAAGCAGCAAAGTTGCTACAGGTGAAAAAAGAAAAGTAGTGCGTACAACTATTGCATTTAAGAAAGAAATAATAGCAAAATATGAAGGAGGTGTGCGAGTGTCTGATCTTGCCTACGCCTTTTGCTGACCATCACAAAGGTAAGAAATCCTATTCATAATTATTTTCTTTATCCTTTTTTTCATTTTTACACGTTCATGTTAGCGTAATCTTTCGTACGGAAGATTGCAATAACGCGAATGTACGATTAGCCTGGGTTAGCTTTAAGTTTACGTTAAACATTCAAGGTAAACATTCAGGGTGTTTGAACAGATTAAAACGATTTACATTATTTTTAATGGGAAAAATGATTTCGGTGATCGAACAAATCGGTTTTCGAACAGGGTTCTGGAACGGATTATGGTCGAGAACCGAGGTTCCACTGTAAGTCTAAACCAGATGGCCACGATAACTTACCAGATATAAAATAGGCACCAGAAATGCAAACATACCTATTGATGTCTTCGGTCCAGTCAGTTATTTTAATGGCTTGCAGCCACAGGCCTCCACTGTGTTTTTGAAAACGTCTGTTTTCTCTGGGAATTGCAAAATAAATTGTGTTCCTTAAAGTTGCGATCTGTGTAACCGTACATACAACAACTGGCCATGCTGTTTTTGTAAATTGCGACTCTAAAAAATATGACTCAGCCTAGAAATCTTCTTCCGCTGCATTCAAAGTTGTGCGGCCACTCCTGCCGTTTTGGGTCAACAATGTACATGCTTCTTTGTGCTGTGATGATGAGTTTGGTTATACAATGTTTAGATATATTTTTATGTTAATATTTTGTATATTAATGGTTGTTTAGGTACACGTTTTGTTAATAGTTTGGTATAAAAACAACAAGCATTACTTCGTATAGGAAAATGTTTCGTTACTTGAACAATTCAGTGGTCACAAACTGATCCTGAAAGGAATATGGTCGAGGTGTTGTCACGGTTGCCCATTGCCCCCAATTGGTCCCGCCCGTTTAGCGCCAGCTGCGGCTCGTTGATTGATTGGCTTCCTTTCTATTTAAGCTCAGTGCTCTCACTAACCCTTTGTCAGTCCATCTACAAACCTCTGCACCCGCAAGATGAGCGTTTTGACTCTGTCCGGTATCCTGCTTGTGTATCCTGTCCAGTATCGATCCGGTCTATCTCGTCCTGTTTGGTATCGAACTCCAGTCTACAGTGTTTGGTATCGATCCCGTCTGTCTCGTCCTGTCTGATACCTTGCTACAATCTCCAGTATCGGCTATCGTTCCCGTCTATCTTGTCCTGTTTGATATCGATCTCCAGTGTCTGGTATCGGTCCCGTCTGTCTCGTCCTGTCTGATACCTTGCTACAATCTCCGGTATCCGGTAACGATCCCGCCAGACTCATCATGTCCGATATCTTTTGCCAGTCTCCAGTTTCCGGTATCAATCCCGTCTGTCTCACCCTGTCTGATATCTGTCTCCAGTCTTCTGTATCTGATATAGATCCTGTCTGTCCCGTCCTGTCTGGTATCGACCCCGTCCGTCCGGTATCTGCTCGTGTATCTGGTATCAATCTCGTCAGCCTATAGCTTCCTGTTGTTCCACGTCGGACTTCTGTCTTACTTCTTCCGCCCGGCGGTCGCCGAATCGCTGGCGTTTGTGTTAACGTGCATGACTGCCCCGTAAAATAAAGCTTGTGTGAGAAACGTTACCCATCTGGGTCCTCCTCCTGTTCTGTTTCTGACAGATGTCACTGTATAATTGGGACGTACAAAGCAAAACGTGACCAATAACAGCAAATAATGACATCAGATATTGGCCCATCAAGCCTAAAAATAGACCTGATAACTTGTCACTTGGTGACATGCTATAACATAATATTGTCTTGCTTATACATTACTGTGCTGAGGTTTTGGGGAAATACCTATAAAACTTTACTACAGTCACTACAGTCCGTGCAGTGTAGAAAAGAGCTGTAAGGATTATTCATCAAGTCAACTATATGGAACACACTAATGCACCTTTTATACAATCAAAACTGTTGAAATTTCCTGACATTGTATCATATCAATAAGCAATTATCATGTTTAAGGCAAAAAACAGGTTACTACCAGAAAATATTCAGAACATATCTAGGAATCGGGAGGGAGGCTATCAGTTTAGGGGAACCATAACCTCAAAATCTTAAATATAAGAACAACATTGAAAAGTTTTTGTATATCTATAACCGATGTAAAACTATGGTACACTTTCAATGAGGACCTGAAGCAAAGTCAAAAAAATCAATCAGTTCAAGAAAAGGTACGTTGCTTAGTGGGTTCAAAGGAGAATGTGTCATGATGACTGATTAGTATCACATCTTTTCACTCTCCTGTTGTCAGTCCGTCAGCGAAACTTCTGTTTCTACAAGGCAAGCACTTTGACTCTGACTCCAGTCGGTCCCGCTTTTTGCACCCATTTTTCCACACGTCCGTTCCTGATCTCCCCGTTTGGCTTCGGCTACGACCTGTTGTTTGACCCTGACCACGTTTGCTCTCCTGTCCCGGCGATCAACCTGTTTTTTCCGTCCTTGACACCGCCATCTCCCACTCCGGAAGATCCACTTCCGTATTCGGAACACGATCCGATTGTGGGAGCGGCTTGGTTCCTGCATCCAGCGAGCACCGGATCCCGGGCGCTGCCCCTCGTCTTTCTATCAATAAACTTGTGGTTAACATTACGCATTTGGGTCCTGATTCCGTCCTGGTCGGTCGTGACAGAATGACTATGAATAATTAATTGTGAATTTGATTTATGTATTAATTTGGCACAGTGACAAGAGTCAGAGAGATCTATTGGTAGGTTTGTATGTGGGTACATATGTATGTGTATACAGTATATGTGTGTCTATATATGAATATATATGTGTCTATGTGTAAATATGCATATGGGATTGTATGAGTGTAAATGCATGTATGTAGACTGTTTATATATATATATATGTATATCGGTGTATATATGAGCATGTGCATATGTTTGTATGTATATGTATCTGTACATGTACATGTAACGGGTGTAATAATAACTTTTGTTGTATTGAAATTCCTGCTGAAATATGTGTATAGTTTTTTGGTAAGTGTCCTGCAATGATGAGTCCAACAGTGCCACCTGCTGGTATGGGGTGGGGTCTGTTTTGGCTTTTGACATGTGACCGGAAGGCGGGGTTTTGTTGGCAGTCTACAAAGCCAGCTGCCAACGGTAAAACACATCTTTTGGTGCTCCACAAAAAAAGTTTATTTTAAACATTATAACCACAGCTGACAAAGCTCTCAACATGCACGGTAATGTGATTGATGTTGTCAAGCTGTTTGGATTTATTTTCGTTTCCTTTCTGTTGTGCTAAAATGTTAATTCCCCTTGTAGAGATCAAAGAGATCAAAGCCAGCAGTGAAGCTAATGTTGTGACTCATTCCATCTGCAGGTAAATTGTATCCGTTTTTATACTCATTATTGTTATTATTTCTATTTTCTCATATATATATATAAAGGATGATGTTGGTTAATATTCAGACTAAAGAAAAATATGTTGAATTCATTGTAAACGTTAAAAAAAACACTATACGGTCTCTTGTTAAAAGTATCTTGTTAAAATGGATGTAAAAATGTATTGTGATATTCTAAAATGTATTTCATGTAAATTTAAAGGAAAGCTCTTTGATATGCTTTGAGCAGTCTACAGAGCCAGCTGCCAACGAGATCAAAGATATCAAAGCCAGCAGAGAAGCTAATGTTGTGACTCATTTCATCTGCAGAAACTGTAATAAAAACCTCATCATTGAGTCCAGTGTGAATGTGGATCTTTGCTGGGCAGGTACACCATGGTTACATATATGTATGTGTATATACATATATAATTGTTTTTGTTTTGTAAAGGGGGTGAGACCTAAGAAGCTACGCTTCTGCTCACTCCTTTCTGAATATGTACTTGCTTTTCTCATTCTTTATTTCCTGGTTCATGTAGCTTCCTTGTTTGTTTTTCTATTATACATGTTCTTCTTTTGAGATATTGTTTGTCAATAACCAGAAAGCCTTGCAGTACTTGTAATGCATATTCAGATTAAATGACAACAACGATATTCAATCAGCCTCAAATGAAGATTTAAAAACAGCAATCACAGGACACATCAATTTAGATTTTAGGGTTTTAATGCACAGTTTTTTTTATTCTTTGATAGACAAAGGGACAGTTTTTGGCTATATAAAAAGCTATTTAGAAATTATTGAGCGGGGACGAAGACATCGGTGCATATGCTTACATTGGCAGCCACCAGTTATGGACAGAGGACACTCACATAGTGGAGAATACATACACTATGTCACAAAAACCACTTCATCAACATTTTGAACCACACAGTACAACACACTGAGCCACTTAGAATCCGCCGAACGCTCACAAAATATGTTTAAAAAAAAGGTCAGCTGGACTTTAAGTCACAAAATCCAAACTGGAATTAAAATGGCAGTGCAAAATTGAAGTGATTGTACCTAAACATGTCATGACTTGTGACGATAATAAGGCCTGCCTTCATTCATTTTGGTCAGTCAAAAAAAGACCATATGAGTCCTCCCCATTTGGCCATCACTAATAAGTACAAAGAAAAAAGGGACCTTTTATGCGAGAACGTTTCAGCATCTTGGATTATTTATTATCCACGATCCATAGGTTTTTTTTTTACTCTGACTGGACAGGAAGTGTGAAAAAGTGCAGACAGTGGAAGAGTATGATTCATGCTTCTGCTAAAATCTCTGGTGACATTATTTTTTAAAATCAATTAAATACTTATTTGTAAACAGAAAAAAACAACCCCAGAGGTTTAATGAAAGTGAAAGCTAAGTTTACGATACCATTATTGAAAAAAAGCTTGATTGTGCAACTTTATGGCGTTGACTTTTTATTTAAATATATATTTTTTAAGCTATTTAAACGAAAATAGTCGTCTTTGAGAAATAAAAAAGAAAGATACTATTATACACTCTACAAATGGTCATTTTACATTTTGAACATTGCCACTTTGGTGCTGTTGTACATGCTTTTGGGTGAGAATACTCTATTGCAGGCGAGAAAATCTCTCACCATCAGGTGACGTATGTGAATTGTGTAGATCCGAGGAGAAAATGAGGGAGGTATTGTGAGATTTCCATACCTGTCAACCTGTAAGGTTTTGCCGTACAAAGTATGTTTTTCATGCATTTTAAGACGAGTACGACGTACAAGGAAATCTGTACGGAAAAACGCAATGGTGTACGATTATTTTGTATTTTGTACGGGAAAATACGACAGTTTGTACGGGCAAGGAGCCGTGGAGGTTGACAGGTATGGATTTCCCAGAGTGAATCGGGCATTTGAAGTGGTGTGATAAAATAAAATCAGCAAAGTACGCGCGGGAGGGAGTACAGTATTAATTTATTTGTAACGCACAATATATTGTATCTCATTATTCATTGTATCTCATTATTCACGGTATCAGAGACAATTGTCAGATAATAGAGAAAAAGGAAAATAAATGGAAATAGTAAGACTTCGGAAACTCTTTGGTGTATCTGATGATGAATCAGACTTTAAAGGACATGAAAAAAATACATTGTAAATTTTACGTTGGTATCATGTGTATAGTTGTCAATAAATGATTCAACAACGTTTGTGACCGTTTTTAGTTTGAGTCTAACAACATTTTATAACGATTTTTAATCTGAAATTAGAGGTGCGCGTTACACCCAAACAAATACAGTATTTCTTCCACACCCTTCTCACCTTTCTAATCCTTGACTAATTTTCATGCTTGTTTTAATACTCACTCATTGTGAGTATAGTCCACATTCACAAATTACCACCATTTGTCTAATTGGGCACAAAAGAAGTGTGTAGTTGAATTGCAATCGATTCTGAGTTGAACTGATTGATTACTGTAGTTCTTTACAAGGGATTGATCATAATAGCACCATTTTTTTTTTCGATACAGCCCCCAAGTGCATTGTGCAATATGATACAAAAGTGTGGTTGGCAGTCCAAGTTGTCCATGCTGAGTACGCTTTTTGAATTCATCACGGTCCAGTCGATAATTCCGTTGAATACATATTTCTTAGTGGTCATTGTTTTGCCTATGATTTTCTGAAACCAGCCAAGTAATGTCCAACACAGTCTTGGTGATGTTGTATATGTACAGTGTGTTGGCATTTCATTAAGTACACTTGCACGATCTACTGCATTGACATCCTGAACAAGCACTCTATCAAATATTAAGCCAGGTTTACAAAGTTTCTGTGGTGGATCTCAAAAGGAGGTGCATGCGTTTGACAACATGTACAGGTACAGTAGAATTTATACGTAAACAGAGTCCCGTAGTACTGTCAGGCAGTGTCAAACGACTGGATCTTTTTTTTTTTCGAAAACAGTGTTTCTCAACTTGTGGGTCAGGACTAAAAGTGGGTTGCTGGCCTGTTTTCAAAAAATTGCCAAGAAAACAAAAATAACTGAGGATCATTTACACTCCTTGACAGTAGATATCAATAATGCCCTGCAGATGAAAGTTGAGAGACACTATTTCACATGACAGAAAAAAAAACGTAAAGTTTGTTTACACATGTTGAATATGGCAAAACTCAGATACTGAAATCTGTTTATCACGGCTGATGGGGACAGGAACCGCCCACGATATTCCCAATAATCCATAAAGTAGACCGATCGCAAACCCTTCCAATTTTGCATTTCGCTAAAAATGCAGCTAATTGAGCATTGAAGGGAATATTCTTACTTGAAATCATTTCGGTTTGGTTGGTCATTTTGTTTTGATAATATGTGAATATAATCTACTATCTCTAATTTGAACTACCTTTCATTCAATGCATTTGAGAAGTGGGACATTTTTTTCTTGATTCGGGTCGCAGTTTGTATTTAGGGTGGGATGGGGGGTCCACAAGTCAGATCAGTTGAGAACCACTGTTTTAAAAGAATTAGGCATAGTTGCTTGTAATAATCTCATCCAGTGGGATGAAGTTTGGCAATGATCGATGTATATCTAACCTTGGTCCTGGAAGGCAGACAACATTTAAGAAATCTTACGTTTTAAGTATACAAAAGATTGTTCAGAAAGTGAAACAAGACATCTCTACGAGCACCACGCAGAATTTACTGAGAGAGCATCTTTATTTTGATTCCGAATGAGTGAACTATTTACGCTAAAGTACAATGTCAGTCCGTGGTGGAGACCAGTGGTCTGCAACCATCGGGCTGCAGATAGGTACAGGGCTGTGGGTGGTTTGGTAACAGGCTGCACTGAACAAAGAAAATTGCTATTTCTTTTGTTTATATCATATTTTTTTATGTGTACCGTGCAGTTATACACAAGGTTATACAGTAGTGTTTTACCGTATTTGAGCAATGACTGATATCGCTGACCAAATTTGCACAACATTGGATGCAAGACAAAGAAATAACCATACTACTCGGTAAAACATACGCAAAAGCTTTTAAATAACAGGTTTAGCAAATGTCTTTGAACATAGACACTTGCAAAATATAACGAATCATAGTAGAGTATTTTCACGTGAGTTGAAAAATCAACCACTAGGAGGCAAGGACGAAGTTATAGTAATCAAAGTGACACTTACTTTGATTAGTTTCGTAAATGCAAGAATTCCGATTAAAGGTTTCAGCACAGTTTTTGGTAACACAAAGTGCTGTATGAAAGGTTAAATACAGTAAGTCTTAGATTCTCCTTGTAAATTGACGAGGGAATTCAAATTTCTGTGTTAAATCTGTTTTTACATTTAAAGTAAAACATTAAAATACTTTGTACAAAAGACAAACATCCAAGTACCAGATTTTCCTGACTCTAAGTTGTTTTTGCCTTTTCGGCAAAAATGCGTGAAAAGGTTGGAAAAAACATAAAACCACTTTTTTCCTGACTGAATTACTTAGAAAGACAATCCCATTTTTCGATGTTATAGAAGAAGAAGCTTGTTAGCACCGAAGAACCCTGCGGTTGTAACACAGCATAACACGTGCAAATACAAATACCTTATTTTCATACTTTATTTTTTAAGTTCCGTTTTTATAGATTTCAAAAATGTTTTCGAATGCTTATTATTTTAAAAACGCACATCCGTAAACCAATCTGGTGAGCAAATCGTGGGCGTTCCACGTTGTCGTGAAATTGCAACAATGTAGGTAAATTACATCATAAAATACTTCCTGTATAGCAACAAATCTAACAAAACGAAACCAAACCTTTAAAAAAAAGGAATAAAAATGGTGCTGTATGGTAATTTTGAGTCTCCACAATTTTCATTCTTACGTGTAATTTTTAGCACTTGTTTTTGGTTGCACGACAGAATACTAAAACATCCAGTGGTTAAATACTACACACTTCCCTTTGACGTTCTTATTAAGGCGGGGGCCAAACCCATCATTCTGAAGGCCGCGAATGGCCTCCGGGCTGCGAGTTCGCGATCCATAATTTATATTTTATTTTGGGCTGGATGAAGCAGACATTCTCCGGGATATAGTTGGTGGTACATTTAGGCCCTAAAAATGAAAAGGTGCAAGAAAGGAAAAATTCCACAGATTTAAACCAAGCCTGTTTCCATTTGGATAAAGGAATATATTGCACGATTTTCAGGATAAATGCAACCAAGTTAGATGATTCTTAGCAAACTTGTCATCTTATTACCAAATTTATTGGTGTAAAAACCAGACTTTCTGTAACCCAAAGATAACTCAAAGTTTGACTGAGCGTTACACATGAGATTTTAGGGTAGTAAATTACCACATTTGAGAAATGATTGCTCAATATTTGATGAAACGGGATTCAAACCCGGATTGCGGCGGTTAGTGGGCCGATTCTTGGCCACCAGGATTATAGACGACACATGAAAAGGCTTTAGCCATTATCTCATTATCACACTATTTTTACAGTACCACATTATTGAATATGTGGGACCATGATTAAAATCCTTTATTGACAGCATGATCTATGAACACAGTCCCAAAACTAGAATGGTCGTGAGCTATTTGTGCAAAACCATTTTGAGTGGCATCTTTGGCAGGGTCAGTGGCACATAGGAAAGCTGCCGAGTCAGCAAAACCAAAAATGCCACGTCAGCCTTTTTGGAAGTTTTCACACCTGGGGTAACCTACCTGACTGCCTGTAAAATATAGTGTTGGTATTTAATTTCATTTTGGCCTGGGAAAATGGAATGTCTTTCCGCGAAGAAATGCTGAGTTTACAAAACCAAACGTGCTTTTCAGTTTTTTGGGGCATTTTCCACATCTAGAGTAACCTGCATGACTGCTTGTGGAAGATGGTGTTCATATCTCTCCTCCCAACCTGTCCCACTTTTCTTGTGCGGACAAAGAAACAAAACAAAGAAAAACAAACACACACACACATATATATACTGGGCACAGTCATACAAATGTGTATGGGAGCCAACCCCTGATTAATTAGGGATAAGGCGAGGAAAAAGAAAAAGAAAATATATACAGTATGTACTTGGATCCCAGACAAAAACAGTATTGGCTCTCGCTTTGCTCATGGGTGAGAATAACATTTTGATTTTTTAAAGGCAGATTCAGTATCAATTAAGGATTTTATTCATAGGCTGTGTCATCTATAACACTAGTGGTCAAGAATTGGCGCACGTTTGTGACCTAAAATGCTTAGTTTTAGCTGAGGAAAAGTGAAAGAAAATTTTAGACCCGTTTTTCATCAGAAATTAGTTATGAACAAGCACGCCTTATACACAAATATGGTTCATAAACATCATCCCAGTATGTATATAAGTGTATCAATAAGTAATACAATGGCAGCACTTTCACTGTGTTTTTGATGGATGCATGTATTTCCCCTTAAACGCTGATGTCGATCACATGCACCTTTTCAAAGCAGAGGTAAGATCTTAAACCCCAGTCCGACCCGACACAAATTTCTGGCTTAAAATGTCTATCATTATATTCGGGTCCAGCCTGGGATTCTCTCTCCCTGCCTTTTTGTAAATTAGCCACCATTGTTCTTCTTTATCTCTCTGCCTCTCTCCCTGTAAGTGCCACGCTAGATTCTCAAAGATGAACTGTGCTGTGGTTTATGGTCCAATTTTCAACCCGTCAAAATGATAGACGTTATTTTGAAGTTCTTTCCTACCCATTGAGACCTACTACCAATTCCCATTGTGCATGCACACACCGCTGATAGCGATTTCCCCGGAAATGTGCAAGTTTTCGTCTCACCTATCATGCGTGCATTTGAAAGCGAATATACATTTGAAAGCAGCGAGTACTTATAATTTTCATTTTTTATTTAGTCTCATTTGACTCTTTCACTGCTTCCAAGTTGCTTTTACGCCTTGTGTGTTTTTCTGTGGTAGCTTTTTACACGGTGTTTGTTGACAACGGAAATCACACAGTGTATGTATGAATGCCAACCCTCGTTTAATATCATCAGTAAAAGTACAGTTTGCAATAAGTATGAGTTTCAGTGTTGTGGGTTCTACTTGTTTATAAAGTAAATAAAATTGGCGTCAAATCAGCCTACGGTAGGACATCTTGACCCTTGAAAAAAAATCAGTCAATGGTGGAAAATTCTTGGTTAATGTAACCTCTGCAGACACAGAAATATAAACGATGTAAACGCTTACACAATCTTGTTGAACTCAGATTTTGTGAAAAAAGACAGGCTTTAATTCATTATCATAAATCGAATCTCTTCCTCTTGAGTCCTCTCAAATAAAACATGAAATTTCAGGTTTGCTTCAGGCTCGTGTCCTGCAAATCAAGTTAATAGGTCGAGCTCAGGCTGGTCAGGCATTATCACCCACAGGCCTGGATCGGGTCTCGTTTTTTCAGGCCCGATCTTACCTCTGCTTCAAAGGACGAGGCATTAGCCGACGCCTTAACAGTGAGATCCTGCCGGCGTGTAGTTGCTCAGCTCTCGTCGAATGGTGCTGAATGGCGACAGCTCCAGCTCTGTGGTGCATTCGTGTTCGTTTTCGTCACTAGCTGTGGTGGAGGAAGGGGTGCTGCTACAACAGCAGCAGCAACAGCAGCAGTCCAAGAAGGCCCTACCCAGCGGACGACACAGCAGCAGCAAAAGCACAGGCATAACTGCTGCTCGGAAAAAGAGCAGCAACTGGGAGAGGAGGTGGAGCACAGACATGGTGTTTTCCGGGACGCCGGCGGCCATGTACACCGACACGATGTTGCAGATGTTCTCGGGCACCACGCAGGCCCCGTAAACAATAGCCATTGCCACTACTGTGCAGTTCATCTGGCTTTCCAGACGGATCTGCTTCTTGTTGCTTCGCACACTGGACTGCTCGGCGGATCGGATCTTGCGTGCCGTTACCAGCGAGCACCCGATGGTAAAGAGGGTCGGCAGGCAGAAGTAACAACCGAAACACCACCACAGCCTGGCGCCCTCATATGTCAAGCCGAGGACGTAGAGCATATCTGGGAGAGCTGTAGAGATCCGAATGATACAGCGCTCTACCGGTGGTTCGTCCGGGATTTCGGGCTCTTCTACCACCAGTTGCCGGATGAGCAGCTCGGGCAGAGCCAGTAGCAGCGCACCGATCCAGATGACGGCAAGCTTGGCGGTGGTGGAGGTACAGTTTTCGATCATCTCGTAGTACATCTGCACATTGGTGGCTGCACGGAAGCGGTCGATGCACAACGCACACAAGGTGAAGGTTGTCACACCCAGCGAAGCCACCTGAGGGCATCACAAAGGAACGATTGAGGATTAACACCATGGTAGGGTTAGCATCACTACAAGCACATTTACAGTATCTCATGTTAGCACATTCATCAAGACTGACATTTCCTCATCACAGTGTTTCTGTAACTTTTTAAGTCAAGGCGTGCTTTTTTCATTGACAATTTCGAGTTTTTAAAAAATCAGAGCACATGCCATAAATCGCAGTGCTTTGTTTTAAATGAATAGTTGTTTTCCCTGGTCTGCAACATTTTTGGGTGGCATTTCCCAATTTGGCAGGGTCATCGTCACACAAAAATGGAAAAACTATAAGGTAAGACTGGACTCATATGGAGAAAGGGGGTACACGACAGCGCATGTTGGATGACTGTCTAATCGATCATCAGTTTTTAATTAATTCATGTCGATTACTTTGGTTTCTTATCTCTTTACTGATGTGTATTGTGCGCTTAAGTTAACTTACAGTATGAACCTGTAGAGGCGATGAATCAGCCGATGAACTCGTCCAACTCATCCACTTATGTTTCAGGTAAAGTGATTTATTTTACTCTGAATTGTGTTCCCCCTTTGTAAATTGGCACGCTCATGTTTCCTTGAGGCACCCAATGAGCATGTAATGCTGCAGTTTGCCTGCAGAGTTCATGGAAATCCTGTAAATATGATTGACTCTTGAATGAGCAAGTGAGTTGTCTATCCCTGTATGCCCTGTGACTGGCTGGCAACCAGTTACGGGTGTCCCCTTCCCACTGCCTGAAGATAGTTGGGATGGGCTCCAACACCCCCGCCACCCAACTGAAGATCAGCGGTGCAGATAATGGATGGATTGTTGTCAATTCAGTTGTACTAGACTGCACATGTTCCCTTAATCAGACGACAAACTCGTCCAACGCTGCACGTTTTGTCACATTTGTGTTCCAGTTAAGAAAAAGACAAGACAAGACATCTGCATTCCACTTGATATTTGTCATCCATCCATCAAAACCAACAGCTTTGCGGTGCTCCAGTTACCACAGATAGAGGCACATCCCGTCACATATATACACACACATACTCGGATCCCAAATGAAAACATCATTAGAGGGTGATAAAGAACCTTAGTAAAGACATGTGACTCTCAACAGAAGGTTGAAAACTGCTGTTAATGATAACAAGAAGGACTGTCCTGCATACATAAGGATCTGTTTGACATCCCCTGCAGCAGCAGCTGGAGTCTGTATACGTTATACTGTGCACGTCTGTTACCCAACATCCTCTTCGGTCAGTCTCTGTTTTTTCTCCCATTGACTTTGACTTCCTAACCCTTAATATCCTTTCCTCTCACATAACCCACAATTGATGCTGCCCCTCTCCTAAAGCACCATCGTCAGATCAAATTTAATTATGACAACCAGAAACACAGATGTCCATCCTGAACCACGGCTTTGCTTCTTAAAACACAAACTTCCTCAAAAGAGAATTATGCACATGATTGCTTAATGACTTTTAGGTCCATTATAAATCATGCCACATAAAACAGAAAAACACATTATTGTAGCTGCTGCACTCGAATCATTGGATCATTGCTTGTTGCTCTTCAACAGGGGTCGCCACCGACCCGTTTTGAATTTTAAATGCATACAAAAACCACATCTATTGGTTTATTGCATCAAAGAAAATTATTATTGTATTTTAAAATGCTCTAAATAAAATTGGTACATGTGTATTTCTGACATATTGTGTTCTTCGCAGAGGATAAGGAACATGTGCATGCTGTTAGCGTGTTTTTATTTTTGTTATTCAGCAACTCGTCAATGCTATATCAGCCCCACTGATTCAAAATACGAGTTTAATTTGTTTCCAACAAATTCTTCACAGAGGATAAAGAATTCATGCATCCAAGTGTTAGCATGCTTTTATTTTAAATACCGTAAATTCCGGACTATAAGCCGCTACTTTTTTCCCAAATGTTCAGCCCTGCGGCTTATCGGGTGAAGCGGCCAATTTATGTAATTTTTCTAACGGTCGCTTATGACGAGGAAGACTTCAACTCCTTAAATTATGCAAAAACTGTCTATGTGACAAAGGTTCTTTCAGATGGCGAAGAGACGCCTATTATAGCGTCAGTTGTAGAGAGGAAGATGAAGACGGTATACCGTGAGGGGGTTTTCGGGTTTTTTAAGGGTTATTGATCTATCTTCGTTATTCATTATCCATTATCCGTTATCGGTCAGTTCATTATATGCTACAAAGCCTAGGAGCCGGGACACCCACTCCCAGCCAAAAGGCTAAGCTAAGGTCCTAGCCCTAAAGCCTTGTTGCGATCATTGCGAATGCACCGTTCCCGGAGGCACTGCAAATTTAACTTTTACGTTATGCTTCTTTAACAGATACATTTGATATGCTGTGTGCGTGTTGATAGTAGCGTGTTGGTACTTTTCAAAGGCACGGTTTGGGATGAAAGTTATACTATCGTTATTAAAGCTTTGAAAACTCTCTCGGTGTACCGTCTTTCTTTGTAAATATGTATAACTATGTATAAGATGTATGTGCAACTGTATATTTTTGTAATGTATTTATTTGAATTTATTTGAAACACTTATGCTGATTTTCACGAGCGAATAAGAAAGAAGGGGCGGAGCAAACGCAGGCTGATGGGAACTGGGGACGGGTAAAGGTGAGTGTTTGTTAACGCAGGAGACAATAGTGGATATATATTTTTCCCACCCTTACCTTTGGAAATATACACTTTTTTTTCCTTGGATTACTTTCAACGGGTACCCCGACTCTGCAGGTCTGCATCAAATGATAAGTAGCTTGCTCTGTTCGCTCCACGTACCGGCCCGGTATTGCAGTACCACCGAGAAAGATGCAATAGCACTGATATTTTCTTGGCCCTTCGGCTAGGACTTTTATTCAGTTCCTTGACTGGGAGCAAGTGTCTCTGCCTTTTGGCTTTGAAATGTATCATGATTTGACTAATAATAGATAGTGGACGATTGATAAAGAAATAAAGAATATATATCAATAAACTTATACAAAATCCCCCGTCGACAGAATAGTTCATTCAAAAAACATCCATTGTTTAATGTGGGCACATGCGGCTAATATACTGGTGCGGCTTGTGTATGTACTAAGTCGGTTTTTCTCCCGAAATGCGGTGGGTGCGGCTTATAATCAGGTGCGCCTTATAGTCCGGAATTTACGGTATTTACCCAATTGTAGGAGCTGCTGACGGCTAAGGATGTCATTGGAACGGAATGAATCGAAATTAAAGAGTATACTTACTGGTTGAAAAAGGCAACAGAGACTGAACCAAAACAGGAAAAAATAAACAATATTTTCATGGATAAAAAAGCCTAACAAAGTAACCAAGAAAGTAGGAAAAATGGCGATGTACGATTGTTTTTAACATATTTTCCAGCTGATTTATGTTACGGGTCACCGATCCGCTAACATGGGGCGTGTTACCAAAAGCTAACACAAGAAGAGGGTTAAGACAACATTCAACAAAAACGTCAAAGTCGCTCTCCAGAGGGACTGCTTTTATGCGAGTATATACAGTAATTTATTTCTAGATACTTTCGGAGACACATGCTACTTTTTGGGGTCAGTAGTTTGGGGCGGTAACTGAATTATTTTTAAGCTGAAGTAACTCGTAACTAATTACTGTTTTTCAGTAATGCTCACTGGTGGTTATCAGGGGTGGAGTGCGAGGCTGCCACAAACAAGCTTTGGTTCCCTGGGATGTCTGGCCTGGTAATGTGATGAAGTTGAGTTAGGCAATGAGATTTCATGCAGTTGATATAACAGAAGAATGGAAAATGGGAGGAAAGGGGAACGGCCCATAGACAGAAAGTCAACCAAAATGTCAGTCGGAGAAATGAGCTGTATTGAGTGATTAGCTGAGAAATGAGCTGAATGAAGTGATTAACTTCACTTTTACTTTGCCAGCTCAGGAGCAGCAGTCAACTCTCTCTATCTACATCTTGGCTCACATGGACATTCATATTTAAAGGGTCATTTTGTTTCGTGTATAATTTAGAAGTGAAAATGACTATTATTAGGCAGTTATTAATCAGTCTACCGCAACGGTCTAGCACCCCAAAATGAAGGCAATGGTTGTTGCTAGGAATTCTAGAATTTACAGAAGGCTTTCTGGTCTCCCGATGTTTAGCATCAAAAGCTTGCAGCTGGTTCAAAATGCAGCAGCGATACTTTTGATTAAGAAAAGAAGGTATGACCATATCACTCCTATATAAAATAACCTGCACTGGCTCCCATTCTGCTTAAGATGTGGCTTCAAGGTTCTCTTACTAACACAAATGTTTGCATGGACTTGCCCCCTCTTATCTGTTTGATTTGATTTCCCCCTACATAGAGCCTCCACTTGGAAAATACCAGTCCACTTGTGACTCCAAGAGCCAAAAAGAGGTCTGCAGGCCGGTTTGCGATACAGTACAAGAGCTATTTACATTATAGAAGACAATTCCCACTTCTTTGACCTGATGCCCTTTGGTAGGTGCTACAGATCTCCCTGGACTAGGGCAAACAGGCTCAGAGACACCTTCCCCAGGGCCAACACCACCCTAAATACACGCACACAAATGTGAAAACATATGTTTTGACCTATTTGGGGTTTTTCTTTTTTTTTTTTTTGGTGTTGTTGCTAGATGAAACTGGGAAATTATATACTATTTCTAAAACTAAAAATATATACCTTGTGACTTATTTTGGGTTTTTTAATTGTTGCTGCTAAATGTTCCTGCACTTATTTTCACTGCAATCTGGTTGCGATGCACTATCCTTTTTCATTGCGATGTTATTATACCTCAGGCCAGATTTCTAAGGACTAGGTTGTAATTATTTTTTTGACCATCCTCATAGTCTTTTATCTTTTTTCTCTTCAAAGTCTTTTCATATGTTTTACCCTGGAGTGCCATGTCTAATGTCGTTGCATACAATGTTTCATAACGTTCATATCAAACATAATAAGACAAATCAATTCAATTCAATTCAATTCAAACTTTTAACTAAATTAAACAGTTAAATTATTTTACTAAGCAACTTTAAAAAGTAAATTAACACAGAATCCATGAAAAAAAATCCAAATTATTAACTCTTCAATGCTATTAGTAAACACAACCATTTACTATAACTATCTACAATTCAACCTTTGACCAATTCTTACAAAGAGAATTACAATTAGAACCCTTAAAAACACGCAATAATATACACACATATATATATGTATATATATATATATATATATATCTCATCTCATCTCATCTCATCAGCTGCACCGCTTATCCTCAATAGGGTCGCGGGGGTGCTGGAGCCTATCCCAGCAATCATCGGGCAGTGGGCAGGGGACACCCTGAACTGGTTGCCAGCCAATCGCAGGGCACACGGGGACAGACAACTCACTCGCTCAGTCACACCTGGGGACAATTTGGACCGGCCAATTCACCTGAAATGTATGTCTTTGGAACGTGGGAGGAAACCGGAGTGCCCGGAGGAAACCCACGCAAGCACGGGGAGAACATACAAACTCCGCACAGTAAGGCCGGGAGCTGGATTTGAACCCACGCAGGAGGTTCCCACAACCTCAGAACTGTGCTGCACACGCGCTAACCACTGCGCCGCCGTGCTGCCTTATATATATATATATATATATATATATATATATATATATATATATATATATATATATATATATATATATATATATATATATATATATATATATATATATATATATATATATATATATATATATATATATTAGAATTAGTACATATGTAAAAACATTCAAATTAGTCTATGTTTGGCTCATTTTCCTACTTTGACTTTTCTTTTTGACATTTCTTTTTTTACCTATGTTCTTTCTGTCCTCCATATTGTGCCCCGACGGATCACCACCTTATCGTGGTGGGGCACTTTGTGCGTCTCAATGACCCCTAGAGCTATGTCGGCGGGAGTCTCGTACTCCTGGCAGGGTTACCCAAGCCGAACAGGTCGAAGGGTAGAGTCCAGACTAAGAGTGATCCCAAAAGCTGGTGGCGGCACGCTTTGAGGCGGTTTCCCACAGACCTGGATTCCGGCAGCCGCCTGCAGTTGTGGGAAGATGCCGGTCGTCTAGGGTCTCCCTTGCCACTGGATCCATCTTCTCTACAATCAAGATAGTGGCGTTGGGGAAAGCGCACCCCTTACGCCACTTTAAAAACCATCATTGCGCAGGTATCTTCTTTTACCTGAGTCCCCGACCACAAAAGTCTGGCGGCGATGGAGTAACCAGTGACGGGAGCAGGTTTGAATGAGCTGGAAGCTCTTAGCTGGACCTCTGCACGTCAGCGGCACAGGGCAAGGGTCGTTAGCAGCTGGGATTGAGTGGCAGCTGTTTCCGGCAGACCCCTGTGCGTCTGAGCAGCACTATTTAGTGGCCGCACTGCTCACCCCAATTGGGGAAAGGCCTAGAAAAGGTGGCCTAAAAATTGCCCACTCAGCACAGTACCCGGACAGGAAACCGCGCCTGTCGGGACATTCCACTATGGGGTCGAAAAACAATAGCATTTAGAATTGCAGCATGGAACATAAGGACACTCCTGGATACCAGTTTGGACAGACCACAGCGCAGAACAGCACTCATTGCCAACGAGCTGAAGCGATATAATGTGGATGTGGCAGCGCTCAGCGAGACCAGACTCCTTGAGGAAGGCTCACTCAATGAAGAGGGGGAGGGTTATACATTCTTTTGGAAGGGATACCCCATGGGCGGACACCATCTTCACGGAGTTGGTTTTGCAATTAAGAACACTCTACTGCTGAAGCTCACAGAGTCACCAGTGGGTGTCAGTGAAAGACTAATGACTCTTCGCATCCCACTTGCAAAATGCAGACATGTCACATTAGTTAGTGCCTATGCACCAACACTGCCATCGAATGATGAAGAGAAGGATCGCTTCTACCAGGCACTCGATGACATACTCAGTCACATCCCGAGGAATGACAAAATCATGCTGCTTGGTGATTTCAGTGCAAGAGTCGGAAAGAACTTGCAAAACTGGGATGGTGTGATTGGTGCCCATGGCATTGGAAAAGTTAATTCCAATGGCATGAGACTTCTTAGTGCGCGGAACATAACCTTACCATCACAAACACCATCTTCCAACAAAAGAATAAATATAAGGCATCCTGGATGCATCCCAGGTCCAAACACTGGCATCTGATTGACTACGCGATCGTGAGGAGGGCTGACCTGAAGGACGTGCTCATTACAAGAGCTATGCGTGGGGCAGACTGTTGGACCGACCACCGCATGATTCTGACAAAGGTCAGAATGCATGTCCGGCCCCTAGCACGTCATGGTGGTTCAAAGAGGAAGACACTCAACTGTGCCAAACTCTCCAGTAGCGACACCCTTGACAACTTCCGTTGCTCTCTAGCTGAGAGGCTGGCAAACATTGAGCAGCTGGTCATGTCAGAGGCTGGGATGGATGAGAAGTGGACCTATATATCTACCACCCTCTTTGACACTGCAGCCCAAACCGTTGGTTTTAAAACTAAAAAACACCAGGACTGGTTTGACCAGAATGCCGGAGAGATCTCAACCCTCCTGGACAGAATGCACAAGGCACACAGAGCCACCCTGAACAACCCACAATCTCAATTCCATAAAAAGCTATGGCAAGCCCTTCGTTCCGAGGCCCAGAGAACTCTCAGAAAACTGCAAAATGAGTGGTGGATCTCAAAAGCCAATGAAATCCAGTCTCACGCTGATAGAAGCGATATGCACAGTTTCTATGATGCAGTAAAAACCATCTATGGCCCCAGACACTGCTCACTGGCACCTGTTAGATCTGCTGATGGAACATCTCTAATCAAGGATCAGGCTATGATAGTGGAGCGGTGGGCTGAGCATTTCAACACCCTGCTCAACCAGCCCACCCCAGTGGACCCAACTGTCCTTTCAGAGCTCCCTGAACATCCTACATTGCCAGACCTCGACCTCCCGCCAACTTTCAATGAAATCCTGCATGCAGTCAAAACCCTGAAAAACAATAAATCCCCTGGACCTGACAACATCCCAGCTGAACTTCTCAAGGTAGGAGGCTACCTCTGTACACGGACACTGTTTCAATATATTTCAGAGGTGTGGAGACGAGAGTGTGTCCCGCAACTGTGGAAAGATGCGAACATTGTGACCATCTTTAAGAATAAAGGAGATAAATCCATCTGCTCCAACAGTAGGGGTATCTCTTTGTTGGCCACTGCTGGAAAGGTCCTTGCCAAGGTCATGCTCCGCAGACTCATCTCCAAAATATCGGAACGCGTCATCCCAGAGTCACAGTGTGGTTTTCGAAAGGACAGGGGAACAGTCGACATGATCTTTGTGACACGTCAGCTCCAAGAGAAATGCCGGGAGCAGCACAAGGACTTGTTCATCGCCTTTGTCGATCTTTCAAAGGCATTTGACACAGTGAACAGGGACCTACTGTGGCAAGTCCTGAAGAGATTTGGGTGTCCACCCAAGTTTCTCACCATTCTTGCACAGTTCCATTCAGGGATGACGGCCAGAGTGGTAGTTGGAAGACACAGCTCAGAGCCCTTTGGCGTCGAAACTGGAGTGAGGCAAGGCTGTGTGCTGGCTCCAGTTCTCTTCAACATCTTCCTCGTCTGTGTTACAACACTGCTACGTAGAAGGATGGAGGAGCAGGCTGGAGTTACCATCAACTTCAGGGCTGATGGTAACCTGTTTAACATCAGGAGGCTACAGGCAACTACCAAACTGACTTCAGAGACCATCATTGAGCTACAGTATGCTGATGACTGTGCCCTGGTTGCCCATACACCGGAGGCTCTGCAAAACATTCTCTCGGCAGCTGTAACTGCATACACCAGAATGGGACTGACGATCAACACCCAGAAGACAGAGGTACTCTGTCAGTCCAGTGCTGACCTCTTACCAAACCCAATAACCCTCACAGCAGCAGGGCAACACCTGCTCATGGTGCCCACCTTTAAATATCTGGGGAGCATAGTGTCTAACACCTGCTCATTGGATGATGAGATCCAGAGCCGCCTCAAGCAAGCATCAGCATCTTTCGGTCGACTAAGGATAAGGGTCTTTCAAAACAACAACCTTAGACTCCACACCAAAATGCTGGTCTACAGAGCTGTATGTATCACGACATTACTGTATGGATGTGAGGCATGGACTATCTACAGCCGCCATCTGAAGAGCCTCGAGACCTTCCATGTAAGATGTCTTCAGAAGATCCTTGGCATCACATGGAGGGACAGAGTGCCGCACACAGAGGTGTTGGAGAGGGCAGGCAGCTGCAGCGTGGAATCCATTATGGCCCAACGCCAACTTAGGTGGCTGGGGCATGTTGTTCGAATGCCCAGCCACAGACTGCCACGCCGTATCCTCTATGGTCAGTTACATCTAGGCCAACGCAGTGCTGGTGGGCAGAAGAAGCGGTTCAAAGACCAAATGAAGAACATCCTGAAGAGATGTCGGATAAACCCCTCCTCACTGGAGGAACTTGCTTCCTGCCGAGACCTCTGGCGCTCCCACTGCTCACATGGAGTGGATTACATGGAGGAACAGCGCATGCAACACCGTGCAGCAAAGCGTGCAAAGAGACATGCTCGCCAGGCCACCCCTGCTCCCCCCAGCACCCCCTTCACATGCTCTGTCTGTAACCGCATCTGTGGATCCAGGATCGGACTCTTCAAACATCAGCAGACTCACAATTAAAAGAAGATGGTCATCATCGTATCGATGGACAACCCCAAGCAAGCAAGCAAGCAAGACACAGAGACGACACCAGGAATCTTGAGCAATCACGCAGGTTTTGAATAGAAACAAAGCAAGAGAGAGGAAAAAGAGTATCTCCAAGGGAGCCGGCCCCTGATTGGTGGGAAGCTGCCTCCCATCAAACACTTCGAAGAGCCAGCTCATACAGCCTTAACGTTCGTAAAGGAAACATCACCAAAAAGGTTAGTAATTGTATTGGTGACTACTGGGGGGCGTAAATCTTTCCCGAAAACACAATAGGGTATTCGATACAGTATATGGGTTACACAAGGATACAGAGGACAATGGGAAAGAGGAATTATTCAGTTTGGTTCGTCTCAGCAGGTTTATGATACAATTTAATAGCAATCCAATAGCATTTACAAAGACAAAACATAGTCTTTTATATAATTTCATGCATACAATAATCCCTTGCTGTACGGCCATTAACTTATTGTGGTTTTGCTACATCACAGATTTTTATTGTAAACAAAGCAGCAAAAGACAGAAGAAGATGCTTTCTATCCCCAACAAAGTTAAAAACTTCACCTGCTAAACTTGTTTTAGAGTCTTTGGCCCTTCCTAGTAGCTCATTGGTGCTTTAAAATAAATGATAATGGAAAAATATCTGGTTTCTGTAGGACAGAACCGGAAGGTTAATGCAGTTTTCTATAATGTCCACATTATGTCGGAAATTAATTATGTAAAGTAAAGTGGATGGAGTCCTTAACCCAGTTGTGCAACGAGATTATCTTTTACATGAGAATTTGATGGTACAGAATTTATTTGTGGAATTTATATTAAAAATGTTTTTATAAAATACAGTACTTTTATTTTTAAATACTTGAGCCTGTAATTTTTTTTTCTTGAGTGATGAATAAATTGAAAAACGTTTTCTACTTCACAGATTTTGACTACAGTGGGACATTGTATTATTAAAATCTAGCTGACGACTTTTCTTGGGAAATATATACAATTGTTTAAACCTTTCCACACATCCATCACTACTGGAGAAAACCTCTGAAGATTTTATTACATGCCCAATAATGTATAAAATGAATTGTCTTGACAGTCTGAGCAGTGTGTAACAAAATGAAATAGAACAATTACCTAAGTAGAACCTCTCATGAGATCAAATATCAAAAGGCCCATTTAGTGATGCCACTCTCTGGTTTTTATAGCTTTTTGCAGGCACTTTCTTCTGGACAATAAATTCTCTCATTAAATGATCTCATGGTCTAGGCGCATTTTTCCTTATTTATAAAAGAAAAAGAAATCACAGTTTCAAAGCTAGGCTGAGACTTAAAAGGTATTCACAAAGACCATTATTTTTTGCAGTTAAGCACAGGACGTGGAATGTTGCTCTCCACAATTATGCAGATATGTTGCAACATTTTCCGCGCACCAGGGGACAAACATTGATTGTATTCAACTGTTTTGATAAAATGGAACTTTGCTTATTTTGTCTCTGGGGTCCTGTTGACTGTTTTGTCAGAGTTGTGTGCTTCAATCTCCAAAAGCTGTGTTGAATAAATTTACTAGCGTGCGTTACTTCTTTGCCCTTGCCTCCTTTAGGTAAGCAATTTTGGCTTTTGGTTTGTGTTTTTTGCAGCATGTGTCGCTGTTAGTATATTATTATCCGACCAGCTCTCTGTTAGCATCGGGGCTGCTGAAGGCCTCCTGTTTCACTTGCTCCTGGTTAGCGCCTGTTCGCTGCGCACACTGTTTTTTGGCCGACCAGACAGCCGTGTTTATTGGTTTATTAATTGCCAGGTTCCCATTTGTCGCAGTACCACTTGTCATTGTCGGTTCTCGGTTAGACTGGCTGCTCACTGCGTGTTTTTTGTATGATCAGCCTTTCGGCCGCCTTTCAAAGTTCGGTCCTGGTTAGCCCTTGTTAGCTCTGTGTGTGTTATTTTTGCTGTTTTTTGGCTGCTCGTGCTTGTACCATTACTGTATCCACCCGCTACACAACACCTAGGCATTCGACCCAAAAACTACCAATACTTAGCTTAAAACAATTTTTGACTATCGTATTTTCAGGCCCATAAAGCACACATAAGTCTCGGAATTGCCCTGACTCTCATCCGGAACGCTGGACAGAGACCAGCTCTGTGGCCTTAGGGTTGGGCACCCGCTCCCGGGAATGGGAGCTCACAGATTTGAGCCTTGGCCAAGTCAAGACTTGCAACATTTTTGGGTGAAATCCGATATTTTTGTGATATTGTTCACATTTCCTACTAAATGCGAAATATATGCATCTCCAGTGACTTTTGTGCATCCCTTGTTTGACTGCCATCATATCCCGCTTGCACTAAAGAGGATGCACGACGTCACACACAATGAATTGTTAGCGGAATTGGTCATGGATGTTAACCCCGTACTGTAACTAGCAATTTGAACGTTATTGTGCTACCGGAGGCTAAGCAAAGTTGTCTCCCCCAATAAGAATTAAACTAAAACCCTCACTTTTCCTCCATTAAATGCGTTCCGTTTATTCGTCCGCCATAGTGTGTTTATTTTGACGCTACGCAGAATAACATGGAAACCGAAAAGCTGCTGTGAGAGAATTGAAGATTAATGAATCAAAGGTTCTCAACTTGGAGGAAGCTGAAAAATGAACTCCGACAAGTCTTAATCCGTGTGTTTAACTTTGTAATAAATAGTTAAATACACAACAACTAAACTTAGTTTTGCCATCACTGTATTTTTAAATATGCACACTTGTATGCTTGTGTGAATCAACCACCCCCCTGCATGAAAATCTCCCCCCTTGTGGTGCAGGGTTTCTAAAACATCTTCATATCCAATTTTTGGTGGGATGTAATAGAACAGTTAACGCACAGAGCATTTTCAGCTTGTATGCGCAAGGGGAAACATTTCATGCAAGCCGAGGCCACCTGCGCCTTATCGGGCGGGTGTGCCTCCAGTAGTGTTAAATTCTGAAAAAGAACCAACTACGGAGACTGTGCCCCTTCACACGGTGCACCTTATGGGTGTAACAAGACGGTCATTAACACGTAAACCAATATAGTGACTGGCTTGCTTGGATGCCGGTATTCTTCACATGACATCACAGCTCAGGAAGTCAAAAGCAAAACAGGTTGTCTTCAAAATGCATAATCTCAAATTAACTGTAATTCATTCATTCATTCATTATCTGCACCGCTTGTCCTCAGTAGGGTTGCTGGGGTGCTGGAGCCCATCCCAGCTATCTTCAGGCAGTGGGCGGGGGACACCCTGAACTGGTTGCCAGCCAGTCGCAGGGCACACAGGGACAGACAATTTGCTCGCTCATTCAAACCTAGAGACAATTCGGACTGGCCAATTAACCTGACATGCATGTTTTTGGAATGTGGGAGGAAACCCACGCAAGCACGGGGAGAACATACAAACTCCACACAGGTGGTTCGATCTCATGACCTCAGAACTGTGCCGCACACGCGCTAACCACTGTGCCGACGTGCTGCCTT
Organism: Urocampus carinirostris; assembly: GCF_059441175.1. NCBI lineage: Eukaryota > Metazoa > Chordata > Actinopteri > Syngnathiformes > Syngnathidae > Urocampus > Urocampus carinirostris. Next base: position 17,142,360 of record NC_142359.1, read on the forward strand.
AACTGTAATTTATAGCTTAAATATATATAGATTTAGTGCAAAATACAAGTACTATATCCTCACATTTAGCATGTTTTAGAATTTGGGAATGCCTTTAAGTTGGTCATTGGAAACCGTTTTGAGGTTTTGCAGCCAACGTGCTCATTCCGACTAGTTTTCCACGCTGATCTGTGGTGCCTCATTTATCAGATAGCCCCTGCAGCTGTTCAATCAAGCCTCTCAAATCACTTCATGAATATTTAACAGTTGAACTCGCAATGACCACTTTGCCTATCAGTAGTCAGTTTCTGCAACCAATTGCGCTTGTTTCCTTATTTAAAAACTCGATAAAGTGTGAGGCAAATCGACAGGACATAATTAGATGAAAAACCTAAAAAACGTTCGATTAAACCGTCATTGGTGGATTGAGAGCACAACATCATAGTGTAGCTGTGCCGCATAACACGAGGCGGGTTACACCAAAAGCCTTCACACGGGGCTAATGTTGTGCGGGTGTGCATGTGCAAGGGTGTGTGTTCCCATGAGGCTTTTGTCTGATCACAGATAGCTGATGCAGGAAGAATAGCTGCGGGCGAAGATGGGTGGAGGAAAGGCTATTGCGCCCATCTGCCGGATGAGCATGACACGCTAACTCTACATGTGTGTCAGGGTTCTCACACCTTTTTCATGGCCAAATGTAAGCACTTTTTAAGGAACTTCAAAGCCAATTTCTCCAGTTCCAAGTAGAGATCCCGTGTGAATCATGTATTTTGCGGGTCCACAAATATATCTGTGATTTGTATAAAAATAGATATGATATAAAATTTAAAAAAAAACCTTGTTTCATTTCGATATTGTATTCATAGTTTACGTTCTAAATAAAAAAAATTTACCATGGCCACAAGTACATGACTTAGTTTGAGTGCGTTATTCTTCAATAAATATGGTAATTTATCTCATCTCATCTCATTAGCTGCACCGCTTATCCTCAGTAGGGTCGCGGGGGTGCTGGAGCCCATCCCAGCAATCATCGGGCAGTGGGCAGGGGACACCCTGAACTGGTTGCCAGCCAATCGCAGGGCACACGGGGACAGACAACTCACTCGCTCAGTCACACCTAGGGACAATTTGGACCGGCCAATTCACCTGAAATGCATGTTTTTGGAATGTGGGAGGAAACCGGAGTGCCTGGAGGAAACCCACAGGGGGAACATGCAAACTCTACATGGAGGCTGCGGTAGCTGGACTTGAACCCTAAACCTCCGCACCTTAGGGCTGCGCCCTAACAACTCAGCCACCTTAAGTATATATAATATAAATATTAATATTAATATTAAGATTTTTGGAATAAATCCACAATATTGGTAGTTATGGAAACAATTAAGTGGGATAATCAGGGGAATACTACAGAACCCATTTAGAATAAATATATATTTTTTTCCCTTTGGGTGACGAACAGTGACTTGATTATCATCGGTCCCCTGTTCTTGAGGTTCACTGGAAATTGTCACAATGCTGCACTCAGGTTTGTTTTCCTCACCATCTTGCTTGCCCTTATCTTATTTGGTCACTCCCTCCCTAGCTTCTGTCTCCACCTCACACCTGGTGTCACTTGTCTTGATCTTGACATCCAATGTTGAGTTCCCCTTGTCACGATTTTAACAGTGTCTCCTTGGCTGTGTGCTAGTCTATTGGCTCCTTTGTCATGTACCAGGCTTTGTTGTAACATACCTTGCCCTTATAGTGTATCAGCCCGTTCATGCGTTCTGGATCACGAGCACCACCCTCCTGAATTCTTGAACTGTTACCTTTATTGCCTGCTGGATCACTGACCACTCCCATGCCCGTTGGACCACGACTGCTACCTCTTCTGTTCTAGATACAGTTACCTCGATACCTACTCACTGTGTCCCAAAATCTGACAAAAAATACCTGCACTAAACTGGGTTTTGCTTCTGCACTACTCTGTGGGGCCCTGACAGAATTTGAGACATGCAAACCCCACTCACACCTGACAATTGATGCTTAGTTGGCAACTGTTTATGATGTTTCCCTCCTTTTCAATCCTGTCCACAATACCATTTACAAAAATCAAAAAAGGGGTCTGGTCACATATGGACATACAATTGGGGCAGGGATTTCGTCTCATTGCTCACATTACATGCGTGGCCGACTACATGGTACAATTTGTATAAATGCTTGTTAGTCTTACCAGGGTGTTTTACAGTTCGGCATAAAGAAGAGGCAGTATTATGCCCATCCCTGACCTTGAGGCACTTGGTAGGGGTATTTCTGCAGTTATTCATCTTGACCTTGTCTGAACCGTAGCTGAGAAAGTGTAGGTAATGTTTTCTCTCCTCCATGCTGCATTATCACTGCGGGATAGTGTGATCTCAGGGTTGCATCTGGCCTTATAGATGTTGTCGATCTACCTTATAAAAAATCAGTTTGCCGTATATTTATAACAGGCTTGATTGCAAAGAAAAAGCCTGTGAATGGCCAAGTGCCAAAAGACTCACCGCGCTTTTTACACGTCTTAAGGGATTTGTGAAATCTGCGTTTCAAGATAATGAGCGACAATTAGCATTTAGCCAGATGGAAAGAAATGTGTTTATCTGGGGCAACCCTCAACCTCTATACCCACTCATCCATGGGGAATAATCTCCCACTGCAGCTTGTAAAAATAATGCGCGACATCACGCTTTTAAGGCAATAAAATATGGGATGTTTACTTCAATTATAATCTTGTAAACCATTGTGTTTCTGTGCTGTTCACTGCTTAAGTGCCTTAGTCGCAAAACGTGCTCGTATGATTACAAATCAGATTTTATTCTCATATGTTCCGTTGGGATATTTAGTTAATGGTGTGGCAGAACAGTCCTTGTCCCAGACGACTATCAAAATGCTTCCTGTCCTGGTTTTTATTTCAGAGGGTTACGTCACCTCCAAAATAGCAGAATACTAACATCCTCCTGCTCACTGAAAATTTTTAAAGAACATGATTGGGGATTACTGTATCAGCTAGAGTTGGATATGCCTCTTTCCACCAGAGGGCGCACACCGAGTTTGGAACCGGGCACAGGTTTATCCAATCACCACACACTTGTCCTTAATTATCATAAACCCTTTATAATGACATCTTAGACAACACACATCATTGGGTCATACAATTTCTTCCGTCATTGCTACAGATACTTTGGTTATTGATTGGATATTTTGCTAGTTGTTTGCTCCCACATGATTTTGTTTGTTACTTTGTTTATTTCATTTCCACAGCCAGTCAGGATTGTTTTTGTTTGATTCTGGTTTAGACATTTTGTAAGTAGATTAGTGACCAATTGTTAATTTGTTACTTTGCTCCTTGCATTTCCAAATTCCATTTTCGTTCTTTGTTTCTGGTTTGAACTTTGTCAGATTTGATATTTGGGGACATTTGTTTTGTACCCTTTTGTCTGTTTGTTACTTTGTTCCTGGATGTATTAAATACCGTCCTTATAATAAACACCTTGTTTCGGTTCCTGCTTCCCGCCATATGGATCCAGCTAACCTAACATTATCTCTCACTTTCACGATATTGTGCTATATTATATGTGTTTCCCTCACCCTTATACTATTGAAATACTCTCATATGTTTGACTCAAATGCTCAGACTGTCTTCATTACATTTCAGCAGTTTTCCCCTTGAGTCTTAAATATATATTTTACTACTACGGTATATTGAGATTTTATGTTCATTGGAGATCAATGGTTTCAATGAAAGTACTTCTGTTGTGAAATCCAACTGAAATATGAATACAATCAACAATTGAATACATTTTCATGGTTTATGTTATGACTTAGATATCACCAATATAAAAAGTGTATAAATATATATATATATATATATATATATATATATATATATATATATATATATATATATGTGTGTGTGTGTGTATGTGTATGTGTGTATTACACGTTTTAATAATTATTTTTTAAACTAGTCATTACCAATACTTATACAACTAGCAATATTAAGCCTAAGTAAAATATTCCTTCCTCTGCCTGAAAATTACTGATATTTTTCAGAATAAAATATTGAAATATTGAAATCACAACCTAAAATTGTACTTCAATTTACATGCCCAGCCCAACCATGCCCCACTTTGCATCAACAACAAGGCTGTGGAGGTTGTCAGCAGTATCAAGTTCCTAGGGGTGCACATTAC